>NW_028254703.1:0-50536 GCF_964263255.1 Lissotriton vulgaris | reverse complement strand
CCAATCAGCCGATAGGTGCGATGGCAGGAAAAAAACATGCCGGCCCGTTGACAGTGAGGCGCACACCCGATCCTCACAAGAGTCCAGCCCACTGCTGCCAAACCTCGAGGCCGCACCGGCAGCTTTGCACAGAGCGTGCAGGACATGGAAAGCCTGCAGCCTTGGGCAGTGTGACACGGCTGAAGCATAACCTAGTGGCTGCACTGATCACTGCCAGCAGGAAGGCCTCATCACAGAAGCTGCCACCAATAAGAAAAAGAAAATACACAAGTCCTGCACCGGCATCTCGAGCAGATGTCACGGCCCACGGTCTCCTCACAACAGGGGAGGCGTTAGGCATGTGCAAGCTGTGCACCTGCACAGGGCCACCACGTCAATATATATCCTTAATATAATAATCCTCTGAGGAGGGATACATTTTTGCGTGGCGGACCCTGGCAGGGTTTTGGCGGCCCCTGGCTCTTTTCTCCTTCCAAACATCCTGACCGCCCCCCCTTTCACTGGCCTCCACGTTCCACCCCGCCCAGACCCCCCCTTCCGTGGCCCCCTACCTACGCTCCCTGCCCAGGGCCGCCATGAGCCTAGATCCGCCCCTGCTCACAAAGTAACTGCAGCACTCCTACGGGTGGCCTGCCACACTGCACCCTCACCAGCAACTGACGGAAAGTGTTCCTCAGTCAAAGAATGCCGTGGTAGAAATGCCTGCAAGGAAAGCCAGCACAGAGCTCCCTGAACAGAGGAAGGTGCCTGGAACTTAATCCACTATAAGCAGCTCCCAACACTCGCCCATGCTGCTGGGATGCATACAAAGGAGACAGCCGGCTGTATCACTGGAGAAATGAGAGATGAGGGACGAGATGACAGCATGGCAATGAAGGCATAGCCCAGCACAGTGCTTATGCCCACAACAGCCAAACCATTCACCGCTCCGCGAGGCCTGACGCTTCAGGAGGCTGCTCCAGCCTTGTGTGATGGTGCCATCACGTAGCCATCTAGAGGGAGCAGACTGAGAAAAGAAACTGTACTGTTAAAGTGCCTGCAGTGGCAGAATTGGCAACATGAACACCTTATCATGCCAGGAGGATGCCTAATGCCCACACATACCCAAGTATGTGCTGCAGCTACCTTATCCCAGCACAAACTGAACAATGGAGTGTTCCTATACAGCAACAAAATCCCTGTAAGGTCCCCGATCCATAAGCCACCAGCCAGCAAGAGAAACACGACCCCAGCACAAAAAGATGCAACTTCGGGAGAAGAGAAACTGATAACCCCACGAGAAGCCACAAGACGCTCACTGCTTCCCCAACATGTCCTGTGCTCAGCACAGAACACCCAAAGACTTTGCCAAGAAACCAAGAGCTGCCCTGGACAGGCGAAGCAGTCAAGCTCCAAGAAGAGGCAAGGGGAACACGCATAG
This sequence comes from Lissotriton vulgaris, assembly GCF_964263255.1. Lineage (NCBI taxonomy): Eukaryota > Metazoa > Chordata > Amphibia > Caudata > Salamandridae > Lissotriton > Lissotriton vulgaris. The sequence goes on along the minus strand of NW_028254703.1, from coordinate 49,116 downwards.
AGCACACAATCCCCGTTGGCCGTGTGACGCCACCACAAGCAAAGAAATTGCGCCACCCACCCTTAGTGGTGACTGGATACCATTCGCAAGAACAAGGAACAAGCTCACCAAGTGCCAGTGGAGGGCGTCCACGAAGAGGATGAGCGTGCGAAGTCCGAGGTGCGCCACACAAGCACCCAGTGCTCTCCACGAGCGAGAGACCTCTCCACAGAGAAGTGCACTGCTAAAAGACAGAAGGGAAATCTTCTACATATCCGCCATTCCAGTAAAGCCCCACAGTAGGCAGAAGATAGTGCACAGTGTCCTCTCTCACACTGCCCGAGACGGAGTCCCCAGTGATCCAGTGATCCACAACAGGCAAGAAGGGAGTTGCAAACCCCACGTGGCAATCCGCCACCACAACAGGTACTAGGACAACCAGTAGCAGGTGGCCGGACGCCACATTCCAACAGCAAGTACAGAGCAAGTCACTGCAAGTGACCAACCCTGCCAAGCATGCTGGAACAGCGGCAGGATCAAGCGCCACGATGGCCCAGCCTCGCGGTGCACACACGACGTCCTCGAGCAAAGAAAGCAAAGGAAACACAGGAGTCACGTGCCTGGACGCCACCTGGGAGACATCTCGACAAAGAATGACTGCTGAACGCAGGTTGGAGAGCACCCACGTCTCCACCGACACAGCGAAGCCCCGCAGAGGGGCCGAAGACCACCCACAGTGTCCTTCCTCACACTGCCTCAAGACGGAGTCAGCCGTGACCCAATATTGGCAAGAGAAGAGTCGCACACCCCACGTGGCAAGCAGCCACAGCACCATGCGCTCCAACAAACAGCGGCACGAGACCGGGCGTCACGTCGCCCAGCAAGCAAGGAGCATGTCACAAAGTGACCTGTCCAGACAAGCACGCCGGAGCGAAGGCAGAAGCCGGCGTAATGACAGCGCCGCTTCGAGGTTCAAGCGCAACGTCTTCGAACAAAGAAGAGAGGGACAGCCCTGTCACCCGAAAATCGGAGGAACACAGGTGGGCTGAGTAGACCAACAAAGGGAGAGGACCGAAGACTCACAGCAAGCCAAGAGCACTCCCTGACACACCAGACAGCCACCAAGGCGGACCGATGTCCCTGGATACAGCCTCATGGGTGAACCGAACGTAAGCCGCAGCAAGCGCCAACCGCGTCTCATCCTAACACTTCCCCAGGCGACTGTCTGTCCCTGAGCGTCAGCAGTCTAAGTCAAGCGCATCCCTGCTCCTGTCCGCAGATGCAATGGGTGAAGATCAGCACAGACTGTCAGTCCTCACACCGCCTCAATATGGAGTAGGCAATGGCCCCAAGCCAAGCAAGAGAGGATCCTCACACTCTATGTGTCAAGCTGCCACAGACACTTCACCTCAGCAAGGCGGAGGCGCATGGCTGCCAAGTCCCTCCGGACATCCAACACTCCCAGCAAGTCACCACCACCTGTCATCCTGAGTCACCACCTGGCTGGAAACGGCCATCATGCCAGCCATCAGCACCTGCGTCAAACAACACCACTCCCAAAAGATCGGCTGACTGGAGTCCTGCATCGTCGCCACACTAGCCAACAAAAGAAACCAGAGACCACCTGTGAACCTGGCCTACACCGGAACCGCGGCTGCGAGCGCAAGTCTTGGCCAAGGGTGGATTGCTTCCCTTGTAGGATGGTGTGAACAAACCATTCTTCAAAGAAAAGTTCCACGCAGATTTCTCTGCAGGCCCCTATGCTCACATTATTTCGTTGCGATCTAATTTCTAGATGGTCGACCCAACCTCGCAGGAATTTCACTTCATCTTGTAATGCTTTGAGGAATTTGTCGGTATCTAAGACAGTGGGTCTTGGAGTAGCTAAAGTGGATTCAGAGTTTATGACTCTATCTTTCAGTTTTTTATGAACTTCTCGTAGGTAGCCTACCTATAAGCACAGGGAGTCTATTTAAGGTTCTAGTGTTGGTTTCATATCCAGAACTGCTGTGAGCAGTTCATCAAATTGACAGGAGTGATCTGCCAGTGGCTCTGACAATAATGTATCTGCTTGCGTAGACCACTGAGTTTTTGTTTTCCCCCCATTGTCATACCAAACTCGGCTCAGTCTGCTGTAAATTTTTAACAATTTACGGATAAGGAACATTAATATAGATCAAGCTTGAAAATTGTTCATGAACATCCGCGGTTTGAGTAATAACGTCATTACAGAGGACGTCTGCACTATCACCATAGATTGGTCCTTCGCACCTAAGAAGAACATATGTACACTACGACAGAAACTGATTCTTTGTCTTGATAAAGGTGGATAGAATTTCAACAAACCACCGAAACGCGTCGACGCCCTAGTACAGTGTGATTAGAGGCTCGGACACTGTTGTTGACACAGTACAATCTTAAAGTGCATAACACCGGTGCCTTAAAAAGAATATCAGAACACACACCTTGTATTGCACAAATTGTATGTCTTACTATTTTTCTGTCTGTTCTTAGCAATATTGCTGGTCAATATTGAATGTGGGATTGGTATTTTATTATTATAATTATTTTAACCTATATCAGGTAGCTTACTATGTTTTCTGCTTTTTTAATTTTACTGTATACAATACATTTTGTCCGTTTTTTACTCTAGATTTACTTGTTATAGTTATTGCTTTTTTCCACTTATGGTGCTTATGTACATGACCTTGTTCAAGGGAATCTCTGTTTTATCTTGATAACTTGTAATGGGACCGGCAGCACAGTAAATGAACATGGTGGCCTGCATGATATGGATGTGGTGTAGGCTGGCACAATATTATAATGTTACATTCTTAAACTCACCTGAAGTCCCACTAAAGGACAGCCAGTGACGGCCTAGCCTGAAGCACTATCATAGCGTGCCTGTTTGGGACTCACCAGACAGGCAGGAAAAGATCTACCCTGAGGGGAAGTTTCTGTAACTGACTCAATTAGCAGTGGTGGTACTTCTGAGCCCAAATGTGACTATGATTTAGGTGTATGTCTGCAACACTGTACTAGTAAACAGTTCTGACAATGACAGATTGCTCAGTGCTAGGCTGTAGCTACTGAACATCTACTGAGGAAACTCATAGTACTGATGTAAGGTTAATAATGCCAGTGTTATGTAATTAACCTGACTACGTTGATATGTCTAAATCGTATTTTCACTTTCCAGGCCCACTTTTGTAAATTCCTGCGAATTACTTAAAGTGGTTAATCTACAGTGACACAGCGTCATAGACCCGTGGGTGTAGTTTTTGTGACTTCTTTTTAAGAATAGGGCCATTATTAATTTAAAACTACCCATATTGTTTTGACCCTGATTCACCATTATTTTTTTCTTAAATAGTGGCATGTATTAAATTGTTTGAATTAAATAACTTTTTAGATTAATTATATTTCAAGTTGTCCTTAAAAATGCTCTATAATTTAGTAAAACAGCTTTTTGTTTCATGGTGCAAATATTCTTGGGTATGTTTTATTTTGAGAGCGAACAAATAGTGCAATAGTTTGGCAAACCTGTCTATAACTTTTATTTTTTTTGAGTTTGCAAATATTTTTAGGAACATATTTTGTTTTCAAAATTAAATCTCCAATCTTGCATCCATTCTTATGCATATATTCGCCGTGGAAAGGCATAGGACTGCCGGCATCATAATATGGCTGGCGGTGTTTTGCAGACACCGCCACCATATGTATGCATTTTTTCCGCCTGTCGCGAAGGCGAACTGCGGGAAAGCTACGGACTGTCTTGCCGTACGCCGCGGACCCCCCAGCCATCCTAATGTGGTGGGGGGTCTTTTCTGTGAGGATGGCGGACAAATTGTCTCCGCCCGGCCGGTGGTGGCTACCGCCGGCCTGGCAGAGGCAATCCGTCCGCCATCCTAATCGGCCCCTATGATAGCAATCCGTGCTTTTTTGAGAGCAACAGCATTTTTAGGCTTTTAGCTAATTTTGTTGTTGTTTTTAGATCAATGTGGGTACAGAGCTTCCCCGAGTTTTTTGCAAAAAAATACCAAAACAAAAAAAGCACTGACAAAGCCAAAAGGCTTGCAGTGAATGTCAAACATACTTTACTTTGCCAATGCTTGTTCTTTCAATGTATTGTAATCTCTGTTATTAATGCAAGCTGAGCTTACACTGGAGGGTAGTTCCTTGCCATAACAGTGAACGCTTTGCGTTAATGAGTAATACATACCATTTTGAACATCTTATACATAAGGATTGCTAAAGGGTTTCGCTGCAAGACAAAATACACGTGCAGGTATGTTGCCCTTGACCCATAATAATATGTCTTGGGCGTTAGGCACACCAGAATAGGCTTTATAGATTTTTCTGAAAGAAAACAATGAAATCTACTACTACTTCAGGTCTTGACGCAGTACCTAGTTGCACTTTTTCAACTCTTCAGACATCGTTTTACCACATTGGGTAAAATTGTGTGTGAGGTAGAATCACTTACTGACAGCATTGAGCATTTCACATGATTAAAACATAGCTTTTTAACCGCTTAACAGTCTGCTTTGAAAACTACTAGTGAGGACATTAAAAACAAGCATTGGCATAACCAATAGGTCTCGCCTTTGGGATTTTATAAGTGTTTCGCCATGCAACAGTTGATGTTGTTGCACCAAGGATATTGTGCTGCATAACTAAATACTTATAAGGTCCCAAAAGCGAGACCTATTGGCTATGCCAATGCTTGTTTCTTATTTGTGGCTCGCATCACAGCTTTATTTCATATGGAACTTATTTTTGTTTGTGGTTCTGTTGCTCTGTGATATGCTTGTTAGACTATGAATAATCATCCTAATTAGTAACAAGAATTTGCAATACACTAGCAGCCTGATTCATCAAGCGAAATTGCGCTCGCAAAGGGCCAGATTCTCAGAATCTGGCCCTTTGCGAGTGCAATTTTTGCATTTGGGATTCATCATCCCAAATGCAAAATTCGCTAATAAAGAATTCGCAAATTTGCGAGGATTAGCATTTAAGGAATCTCTATTAGAGATTCCTTAAATGCTATTCATGTAACATTTAAAAATTGCGAATTTGCAATTTTGGGCCGCTATTTACCGCGAGGTCAAACCTCGTGGTAAATAGGGAAAATTTTGAAAAATGCATTTCAATGCATTTTTCTAAGTTGCATGTTACACACACACATGTCCTTTGGACATGTGTGTGTGTAACATATGTGTGAATTTACATTTCAGGGGTGTTACAGGGTGTCCTTTGGACACCCCTGCACCCTTGAAATCGCAATCTCGTTTGCGATTTGCTAATTGCTAATCGCAAATAAGGAATGACTCCTCATTCATTCCTATGGGCCTTAGGCCCATAGGAATGAATGAGGAGTTATGGAAAAGGCATTCGTGGAGTTCAGTGACGCAGCTCGGATGTCTCCAGGGGTGGGGCCGCCGAGCACGAGAATGGCGAGCCTGTGGTGTCCTGTTATAGTTACACCCACCTGTTATGTGTCCCACTGAATGCACGTCCACGTGCGCTCCAGGGGGAGAGAGGTTTGTCTTCAAATTGGACGCTCTTGGAACCCGATACTACAGGCGCTCAGTTTCTATGGCCGCAGGCCTGGTGTCGGCGTGGGGAGGGAATCGTATCTGTTTTTTTCAGGAGTACCTGTTGGCATTCTACCAGTGGTTCACCGCAGAGGAAGAAACCGCAGCATCCCACGGAGCCCTCGCCAGCAGGTAACGTGCATCTCGCTGTGCCATCTGTTATTGTTTAATTTCTACTCACTCCTATTTATATTAAACTATCTTTAAAGATCTGTCTTTCCTTATGGTATTTCATTTTGGTTTTTGGTGTTGCCTGTGTTCTGAAAACATATCAGTAAAGTTGTAAGGTCGCCGTAACGTGGAATGGAGTTCAGTTCAGCGCCGAGACGCCTGCGGGCATTTGTTCGCGCTCAATAAATGCCAAAAAAAAAAAAATGGATTTTGCCAAAAAATATTAGATATTACTTCGTGCTGGCTGTCCATCCCTAGACGGCGTCTGTGGGTACGGCGGGCATTCCGGCAATGGGCGACGGGCCGGAATCTGAGTGGCAGCTGTGGTCCGATTTTTAGGGCAGCCTGGTGGCCGATTTTGCATCTGTCGGTTCTGTCCAGATGCCTCCAGCGTCATAGAGCAGCCTTTCCAGAGGCCTGTAGCTGGAGGCAGGGGTGCCTCCGTTACCCCCCTTACACAAAGGGAACGGGGTGTCATTGTCAGTCCCCCACTGGGCTGGCCCATTGATATAATAAAAAGCTGTTTTGGGCTGCTGCGGGCACATTAATGTTTGCAGATAGAGCACAGGCTGGGGGGCTGAGCACAAGGGGCCTCAATTAGATTCAGGTGTGGTTCACCAGCGTGAAATGCAGCAATCGCGCAAGACCGGTTCTCAGGATGTCGTTTTTTCTTTCCAGGACACTCTCTGCTCGAAGAAGGAAAACTGCATGTTTATTGAAACTCACTTAACTTTGCGAGGGAGCAAAGTGTGTCACTGAGTCCCAGAGTACATAAACTGCCCGGGTGGAGCTACTAACGCTCACCCCTCGGTGTTGCTTAGCATCAGGTTACTTCTTGTAAGCAGTGGCATAAGGAAACTTGAGGGGCCCCCCTGCAAAGTAAATGCAGGGGGGCCCCCAAACTCTGGACCCAGTCCGGGTCTCTGTGGTCAGGGCCAAAGGGGACCCTGAAGCTTGTCCCCTGCGCATCAAATGGGATTTTGTTACGCCACTGTGGACAACTCATCATCAGCTGATCTTCTTTGAAAGTAGTTTTTTTTATTATCTTTTTCAGTGTACGCAGAGGGAACACTCAGTATTTTTGATAAATAGTTGCACATACATGTACGAGTCTAAATGTAGCTGCCTGTGTAATGTGTGACACCTTCAGCGAGTTTAGTCTTTAAAGCGAGTGTAAGTACTGAACTTACACCTGTATTGTGAACAGTGAGATTTCATATCCCAGAATTCAGTGTTGTGTTACCTACGAAGGCATTGCAGAAGACCTAGCCACAATATTCGATTTAGCATGAGCAGGCCACTTAGCTAGCGATCCCGTGCTAATAAAGGAAAGACAGAAAACGGGCAAACTAGGATGGCAAAATAATAATTCATAATAGAACATAGAGCCTAGCCCTAGAGTATAGGTTTGATTGCTGGGCTAGACCCCCAGAGTACGATCAGAGGATAAGGATTCCTCACTTCCTTTGCAAAAATGTACTGCATTCTAAGAGAAGAAAAGTCAAGGTTACAAATCTCTATATTGAGTGAAAAGGCATCCGCGAAAAGATCTCACTATCCAAGTAAGTCATGTACACGGGCCTAAATTGGATTATCTGCTTTTATTGTACCCAATGAAATGCACATCTGATAAAAATATAACCTTGTGGCACCCATAACCAATACATATCAAACAGGGCTGGCTTTAGTGCTGTTGGCCCCCGGTGTGACTACCTTTGTTGGCGCCCCCCAATGTCCTCCCTCTCCACGGATTCACTCACTACCTCCCTCCCACATTGGCTACTGGGCACTTCGGTGAGCTCGCATGGTAGTGTTCTTTTGTTCTGCCATGGGGGCATTTTTGTTGCTAGGGACCTGCCGGACAAATTTCTAATTGTAGCACTTATAAATGATGCAAAAGCAAGTGGTTTTAAAGTGTGCTAATTACTTACTTTAAAACCATATGTTTTTGCATTGTTTATGTAGAATCGCTGTAAGTTGGAACATGGCTGGCATGTCCTCAGCAACAAAACCCCAGCCCACCGAAACACCTGGTGCTGGGTAGGCCAGTCTGGTCCTGTTCAACAGTTCCCTTCAACTCTCCATAGCTCCGCTCTCACAGATATTTCATTTGTGTTATAACACTACGCATACCATTGTAGGGTGTCATAGAACTTTTCACCACACATACATTATACAGCGACAATGAATCAAACAAGTGTGTAAATCAATGTATAGGGAATGTTAAATATGACAAAGAGGACTAGAAGGTGAGGAGTCACATGTCACCCATACTGGTAGGCAGTAAATGTTAAGAGTGCTTGGCCTGGAGAAGGATAAACTCAGGATTTAAATACTAACACAGGGGTTAAGTATGGCTTTACTAAAACAGATTTCTTGCTATCCAAACTCTTTTTAGCAACATTAGGATAACAAACCACATACTTTTCTAACTTATAGGTTGTAGTATGCCTTCAGCTATTTCATAAATGCAAAAAGAACAATTGATGGACAGAATGCAGAGCAATGTCATACAGTCCTCCCCCAGTAGAGAGATCTAGGCCTAAATCCATAGTTTTCTTTGCTCCCCATGCCATTCTAGTTTGGACCCATCCATATGCAAATCTGTCTTGACCCTGCACCCAATGGGAACAGTCCAGACCGAACTGCCAGGCCAGGTCCTCCCTCGACTGGAAACAAGCATCCTAGCACCGGTTTCGGGCTTTCAGCCCTCATCAACCAGGATAGCTTGACTCCAGGGGCATGGAGAGCACGGGACCCACGTCTGGGCATACCTATCCCACTCGGGGTGACAAATGCAAAAAGAACAATTGATGGACAGAATGTAGAACAATGTCATACATTCACCCCAGGGCAGAGATCTGGGACTAATTCCATCGTTTTTTTGCTCCTCATGCCATTCCATTTTGAACTGAGCCAAATGCAAATCAGTCTTGACCCTGTGCCCACTTTGCCACTGTATTCAGGCTAGGGCTACATCCATAGTTTTTCTGCTCCCCATGCCATTCCAGATTGAACCCAGTAACATGCAAATCAGTTCTGACCCTGTGCCCAATGGGAACAGTCCAGCCCAAACTGCCAGGCCATGTCCTCCCTGGACTGGAAACATGCATCCTAGGACCGGTTTTGGGGTTTCACCCCTTATCAGCCAGGATAGCTTGACTCCAGTGGCATGGAGAGCACAGGACCCATGTAGGGTTTACCCGCCCCTTTCGGGGTGACAAATGCTAAAAGAGCAATTGATGAACCGAAAGCAGAACAATGTCATACATTCACCCCAGTACAGATATCTGGGACTAATTCCATCGTTTTTTTTGCTCCTCGTGCCATTCCATTTTGAACTGAGCCAAATGCAAATCAGTCTTGACCCTGTGCCCACTTTGCCACTGTATTCAGGCTAGGGCTACATCCATCGTTTTTTTGCTCCCCATGCCATTCCAGATTGAACCCAGTAACATGCAAATCAGTTCTGACCCTGTGCCCAATGGGAACAGTCCAGCCCAAACTGCCAGTCCTGGTCCTCTCTGGACTGGAAACAAGCATCCTAGGACCGGTTTTGGGCTTTCAGCCCTCATCCGCCTGAATAGCTTGACTCCAGTGGCATGAATAGCACGGGACCCACGTCTGGGCATACCCGTCCCACCCGGGGTGACAAATGCAAAAAGAACAATTGATGGACAAAATACAGAACAATGTCATACATTCACCCCAGTATAGAGATCTAGGCTTAAATCCATCGATTTTTGCTCACTGTGCCATTTCAGATTGAAGCCAGCCAAATGCAAATCAGTCTTGACCCTGTGCCCATGAGGGGTGATACCACGAAAACGGTCCCAAGATGCTTGTTTCCGGTCCAGGGAAGACCTGGCTTGGCAGTTCGGGCTGGACTGTTCCCACAAGGAACAGGGTCAAGACTGATTTGCGTATGGCTGGCTCTGAACTGTGGTGGCGAAGTGAGATAAAAAACGATGATTGATTTAACCCATATCTGTGACTGGGGGTGAGTGTCTGAAAAGTTTCAGCTCTCCATCCATCATCTACTTGTGTTTGCTTTGTTCGCCCTAGGTTGGCAGGGTATGCCCAGACATGGTTCCCTTGCCCACTTTGCCACTGCATTCAAGCTAGCCCGGCTGATACAGGGTGTTACCCCGAAACCGGTCCCAAGATGCTTGCTTCCGGCCCAGGGAAGACCTGGCTTGGCAGGGCCGGACTGGCATTTGCGGGCACCGGGCATTTCCCCGGTGGGCTGGAGGGGTGGGGGCCGTTTTTGTGGCCGCAGGGGGCCGCTTTTCTTACAGTGTGCTGGTTTTGTAGCAGCGCTGCAAAATCGGCCCTCTGTAAGAAAAGCGGTAGCAGTGCTTAGCGGGTGACAACCCCCTCCCGTTACCGGGGCCGGTGGAGAAGCAACCTGCCAGGGCTGGTTGCTGGTCTCAGTCATGCCCTGTGGCTTGGCAGTTTGGGCTCGACTGTTCCCACGAGGAACAGGGTCAAGACTGATTTGCATATGTCTGGTTTTGAACTGGGGTGGCAAAGTGAGCTAAAAACAATGATGGATTCAACCAAGAAGATCTGTGACTGGGGTGAGTGTCTGAAAAGTTTCAGCTCCTCATTCATCATCTACGTGTGTTTGCTTTGTTCAGCTATTTGATGATAGTCCAAGGCTCACTGTGCTATATTAGGATTAAAGTTCAAGCACTTCAAGTAACAACAGGATGTCTCTCAATGAAGCAGCAAGCAAATGGATTAGGATCGAGATAGTGAGAGTTGCTAACCCCACCCTACTCTGTGACGAAGTGCAGTGATAGACAACCGACCCAGGGCACTTCAGAGCTTCAAACTGAAGCACCCAGGTCTGAGGTCACCAATGAAGCTCCCCATCATTATGAGGTTAGAACATTGAGGTGCTTTGCCAGGCTGAAAAGTTCACGCCCACAGGAGCCGTGACATTTTCAGCCTGGCAAAGTTCAGCTCACACAGCCAGGAGCCTGTGCATTTAGCGCATGTTTAACTCCTGCCTGCATGACCTGGACAAGAAGGGTGTCTGTCAGGCTCACCTTTGCTCAGCCTGACAGATACTCTTCTTGGAAAAATAAGGTGGGGGAGCATGGCCTTTCCACCCATAAAGAAGGGCTGCCTCTACGCTACTTAATGAATGTGTGACCCCAGAGACAACTGTATAAGTATCTTAGAGGGGCAGTGCCTCTCAGATATGCTGCTTGAAACTTAAGAAAGAAGAAGGGTCCATGCTGGAAGCTTGATTTGCACCAACCAAGCCCTGCACTCTGACTGATTGTGCCTGCTGCACAATATGGAACTACAGCCCTGAGGACATAACTTGCTTCAAGAAAACTGAAAAGTGGACTCCCTGCAAGCTGTATGTTAGCAGAGCTCACTTAGATCATCACCACGAAGAATTACCAGCCTGGAGTACTACCAATGGATTTGTAAGGGTTTTGTCCAAGTGGAATGTGGAAACTAAAGTCCCAAACTTTCAAGGGCCATCTTGGAGGTTCCAGACCCTTGGAGGAAGTTTTGGACATGTTGGGACCATCAAAGGACCTTCAGTTTGAAGTTCCAAAAGTTTTGGGAACTTATGCGCAACTTTGAAAAAAATGCTCCATAAGTGGACCGGCTCAACCTGGCTAGCCAAGCCGGCGACCCTCACTGTCCCCAGCCTGATGAGGAGCATCGAGGGACCCCTGGAGAATAAGCTCCGTAAAAATTTTAAAGGGCCGATTATGATACTGTAGGAAATGGCTCTGTCCCTCGGTCAGATGAGTTCCTACGGCAATCCCAACCAGCTGTTTGGATTCTTTCCGACCAACCCATTTACATGGAGTAGCTCGGAAAGGAATCCAAACTGGATTTCCAAATTTCTTCCGATGGGCTTGCATAGCCCGTCTGCTATTCGGTAAGCCTCCAGTAATCCCAAGTGCGGCTGTTTCTGAACGAGGGATTACAATGTCTGATTCTGACAGCCTTCCTGTGCCGGCCTTTCTGACACAGAAAGGCTATCGGAAGTCGACTTTGGGGCCCGAGACAGGGCCCCCTTGGGATGGAGGTGCCCCCTGTTGATCCCTGCACCCCATGGCAGGCACTTTAAACTGCACCTCTTCTCTTTACAATGATAACATGCATTGTGACCAGAATGCACGCTCCAATTGTAAAGAATAGGAGTGCGACCAAACAGTGTTCAGTCACATTTTTATTTCTGGGCTGGGACCGCCGACAGAAGGTCGGTCGGTCAGTCGGTCCCAGTACGAAATCGATATCGGATGGTTTCAGGTCTGTCAGACATCAAAATCAGGCCCTAAGTCTGAAGGTAGAAGTTGGGACCGGCCTAACTGCAAGAGTCAAGCCCTCGACCTTCCAAAGTGCACCGGCCTGGATCTCTGGCTCGTCCCGCTGGAAAGCTAAGGAGGTCTGACCTCCATAGTTTGACCGGGCGCTTGTTGAAAGGCAAGCCAGGCAAACCCTCATCGTCCCCGGCCTGGTGAAGAGCATTCAAGGACCCCTGAAGAAAAAGCTCAATGAAAGTTTCCAAGTCAGGAGGTAAAAACTGTGACTGGGGCCAACAGCAAGGGGTAGCCGCACAGGGCTCCATTGTGGGCAGCCTGAAACTTTGACTTGACTTTGTCCTGGTCCAGCGCAACCAGATGTTCCAACAGGTGCTATTGGTTTCTATGTGCTATATAGTGCTAAATCTTCAACATTCTTATCTCTGGTTCCCTACTTTGGATTGTTTCATTTTAAACATTACAAATATTCCTATTTTTATGAATTGGTTTTACATTTTTATTGTGTGTTGTGTCTTAATTATTTACTGTATTACTGTTTTGAAATGCTTTACATACCAGTCTCTGAAGTTAAGCCTGTCTGCTCACAGCCAAGCTACCAAGGGTTGAGATGAGAATCATTTTGTGAGATCTATGTTAAACCTTGGATTGCATTAGTGGCCACATTGCCAGTAGTAGATGCATATTTACCACTACTAATAATCCACTTTCCAACAGAAGTAGGCTGAATGGTCTTGTCTTGATCCAATCACTAGATCACTCCACTCTGCGGTGTGAAATATCTATATTGTTTTAACCTTATTTTCTCAAACTATTGAATGAAATTCCACCAAATAACAAAATGCAAGCTTTCTCAGCCAAGATTTTGCTTTCTACCAACATTAGTTTAATTTCGTTCAACAGTTTTGGCTGTAGTTCTATCAAATTTTCCTATGAAAAACTGAATGCAATAAACATGTTTTGGGACCCTCTTTTTCTTGGCCCCCTCTTTACTGATTACTGCAAAGCTTTCTAAGAAGAACCTGAGGTGGATGAACACATTTATCATTCTAATGTGCCCCTGAATTAGAGGAATTCCTAGAATACGTCATCATCTCGACGGCACAAGCTCTGTACATAAAAATGAGGCTAGGGTTTTGCATCTGTAATCTTTTACTTGTGCATGGTTCAAAAATCAATCTGTTTCTACCTCATGCCCTATGGGCTGCAAGACTGTGGAAAATGTTCAACATGCATTATTTTTCTGCAGTGCTTATACAAAGCAAAACGCTTGTTGGATTGTTCTTCTAGGCTATTTGGGCTTACCGACAGACATCATGCATTAAGAATAGGGGTAGCATAGTGTATTCGGTCTCAAATTATTTAAGTTCAGTTTGGTTTATCAGAGTGAAATGAAGTGCTTAATTTGAGCCAGTGGTTTCCAGTGCTCAGCGCCAGCACTTAATTGGCAGCACCAGCACTTATGACAGTCCGCCACATGGTGGGCTGTTTGATTTAGAGTGAGCACAACAGCAGTTGTTTACTAATTCCATATATGTTAAAAAATAACTAATACCTGCCCCCAAGCTATTCTTATAGGTTTAGTGACCTGAAATAGTCTGAACTGTCACACTTGTAGGAGTGTGATGGTTAGTAGCATGTTTGGTACTGTTGTTGTTATCACTAGCAGGGTCAATGGGTGGTGTAGGCTGCAGTGGCCTCCTGATGATGCCACAGGCACTTCATTTAAAAAACATTAAGCCCAGGTGCGATGTATTGGTGTTACCGTAGACCAGAAGGCCACACATTTTAATTGAAGCTGTTTGTTATACAACAGGTACTTTTAAATTGCAACCAACAAGGAGAAATAGCGGTTCTGCGAGGTGAGGCTCTCTCCCTTATAGCGGACGTCCGGAGACATAGAGATGCCGACATGGTGCGCATCGAAGCAGAGATTATGGAGCTGGACTCCCAATTGGAAGCGGGCCCGACGCCTGAGCTGATCCATGCTCTCTCGCTTAAGCAATCAGAATATTGTGATATTGTCTCTGATGCTGCCAAAGTCATGGGTAGGGAACAACAGGGTAGAATTTACGATGTCGGAAATAAGGCGGGCACGCTCCTTGCTTGGCTCGACAAGAAGGAGAGAGCTGGTTGCGTGGTTCCGGAGGTGATGGCGGACGATGGCCTGCTTGTCACCGATCCGAGGGCAATAGTAGAGTCGTTCTCGGACTACTTTGAGAGCATTTACACTTCGGTCTCGGACCGGTCTGAGACCGACTCCAGTGCACTTTTGGCGTAAATAGATCTCCCGTGTCTGTCAGAGACGGACCGTGACGACTTGGATAGGGACATCACTGCGAACGAGATAGCCCTTGCCATTCGTTCCCTCAGACCTGGTAAGGCGCCCGGCCCCAATGGTATTCCAGTGGAACTGTATAAAATCAAGCCCGATGTCGTTTCTCCACCCCTACGGAACATGTTCTTGGAGGCGCGAGAGACAGGCATGCTTCCCCACGACCAGAGGCTGGCCACCATTGTGGTTATCCATAAGGAAGGAAAACCCAGAGATTTGTGTCCATCGTATCGTCCCATCTCTCTGTTGAATGCAGAGCCTAAGATTCTTGCCAAATTGCTGGCCAATCGTCTGATTGGCGCAATTGGCGATTTATTGCACCCGGACCAGTCGGGCTTTATTCCACATCGCAACACGGCCCTTAATCTTTGGAGACTCCACGGCGCCCTGGCTAGGGCTCACACACTCAGGGAGCCAGCTGTTCTGGCGTCGTTGGATGCCACAATGGCGTTTGACTCCCTCGAATGGAACTACCTGTGGGCAGTGTTGGCGAAGCTCGGCTTCGGTCCGGAATTTGTAGGGTGGGTTAAACTTCTATATGCCAGCCCGCTGGCTAACGTGACGGTCAATGGTCGAGTATCCGCGTCCTTTGCTCTTCATAGGGGCACTAGGCAGGGCTGTCCCCTGTCGCCCCTTTTGTTCGCACTGGCACTTGAACCGTTGGCAGCCTGGATACGGCACCACCCTGACATACATGGCATTTGCTGGTCCCCTGGATTCGAGGACCGGGTGTCATTATATGCAGATGACATCCTTCTGTATCTTACCTCCCCTTGCAAATCTCTCATCGTAGCATGTGACGTGCTTCGACTCTTTGGCCGGCACTCTGGCCTAGTCATTAATTGGTCGAAGTCGCACTTATACGTTCTGAGAGGGGGGACACCTCGTCTTCCGAGGGACTGTGGCATACAGGTGGCGAGACAGGGATTTAAATACCTGGGGATCTATATTTCAACTGACCCCAAGGCACGCTACGAGAACAATCTGCTTCCCCCTCTTATTCGTCTCCGACGTGACGTAGAGGGATGGCGTAAACTTCCTCTCTCCCTTCTTGGGCGCGCGGCGTTATTTAAAATGATGTCCCTGCCCAGGTTCCTGTATGCCCTGCAAAATACTCAAGATCCGGTCCCGACCAGATACTTTGGGGAAATCGAGAGCTTGCAACGTGTCCTGCTCTGGGATGGCCGGTCGCGCATTGCTATCACGAAGCTCACGCTCCCGTGGTATGATGGGGGCATAGCATTGCCCGACGTGCGGGGATACTATTGGGCCTCTCAGTTGGCGGCCCTTAATCACGGTCTTTACGGCCCGGCAGATAGTCCAGGTTACGCCATGGATCGGTGGCTCCTAGATGGCGGGAAATACCATAGGGCGCTCTACACGAGATCTCTTGATAGGCGGATGTCTGGGCCAACGAAAACCGCTGTGCACATCTGGAGAACAATCACAAGGGCACAGGGGTGGAAAGACAAGCTCACAATGGCAACTCCACTTTACGATTACGAGATTCTGGGTAAATTGCGGCACACTAAGGGATTCGACAAGTGGGACATGATCGGAATCTCTAGGGTGGAGGATATGATGATGCGAGGGGAGGTGAAGTCTTTTGCCCAACTACAGACGGAGTTCCAGCTGGGCGGAACAGAATATTTTCGGTACTCTCAGCTGCGGCATGCACTCCTGTCCGCCATGCCGGAGGGCGAGGCAATCCCCGAAAGTTCTCCCCTGGAAGATCGAGTACTGGACGGCCACATGCCCGACAGCGCTATTTCCCTGACGTATAAAAAACTGATTAATATTCGCACGGATCTTCTACTGGGGGTGAGAGATCAATGGGTACGGGACGGGATAGAGATCGACGACGAGGACTGGCAATATGCGGTGTCGTCCCCCAAGGAGGTCGCTATCCCCGCCCGGCTTCGATTGGTGTAATTGAAGATTCTGCACAGAGTCTACATCACTGGCCCCAGATTAATACATATGGGACATTCGGTTGACGGCCTCTGTCGGCGTGGCTGCGGCGCTCTGGCCACCTTCATGCATATCATTTGGGAGTGCAGTGTGATAGCTTCCTACTGGAGGCGGGTGCACATAATCATGAGTGAGGTGACCGGGGTGGAAGTACACGCGGAGGCCCGGAGATGCCTCTTGAATATCTGGGGTCCAACGGATTACAACACTGCACAAACCCAGTGGGTTACCCTTGGGAATATGGTCGCAAAGCGGGACATTGCACAAATGTGGGGAGCGACGACAGCCCCGAAGGTGGTACAGTGGAAGGCCAACATGGATTGGTGTATGTTCCGAGAAAAGACTGTGTATGTAGCCAGGGGTAAACCCAAAAAATGGCAGAAGCTGTGGGAGGCCTGGAACGAGTATAGGGGGGACATCTGCATACCACCGGAATCTGCCCCACTGAAAGAACACTTGCCTCCATAGCCTATAACTCCAACTGACTATTTGAATTTACTACTATCCTGTGTTTCCTTCCCCCCGTGGTTCTATGCATCCATATTGTTTTGAACCTAACTGTGAACACTGTGCCTAACCGACTCCTTGATTGGGCCCCACTGCATAATAGTTTAATTGCCTTCTTTCTTAGCGCTAGTTTTGGCGCCTCTTTCTGTACTTGTTCCTTTTTCATAAAAAATACAAAAAATGGAAAATTATAACCTTGACACGTTCTGGTACCTTGCTTCTTGCACTTTGACCCATTGTTTTTTTGAGTTGCTGCCCAGGCTCCGGGATGTAAGCATGAATAGCTGTGTGCACTATTTGAAAATAAAGGTTTTAATTTTTTTTTCTTTTTTTTTAAACAAGGAGAAATAGGAGAGGTACCACATTGAGAGCTTGGCTTCATACTATCTGCCTGGAGGACCAGTTTTGGATCCTTCTGTAGACTCTTACTGAGCACCTTGTCTCCTGTAATTAGAGACAGATTGGAGGTTTACCAAAATGCAGCTGTCATTAATAAATGAATTATGATCCAAAAATGTAGTTTATGCACTTTATTGAATTGTGTTTTGTCCACCCGGACTCTTATTTTCTCTGCTGCAGCCATCAGTGCTGACTTCGTACACTGGTTTGCTCTTAAACCGTTTTGAGCAGAATCAAGCAACTGATGAGTGTCCAGAAACGTTAGGATTTCCTCATTTATGACCTTCTGTAGCAACTTGGCAGGGAACGGAAGCTGGAATTTGTTCTATAGCTTTCCACCAGCTTAGGGTCCAGGTAGGGTTTCTTCACTAGGGGAAGAATTAAAGCTTTTTCCAGATTTGTGGGTAGTGCCCGGAGCTAAGTGCCTCATTTATTAGATCTTTGAGTAGCCCAACCACAATGTTGGCCACTTTTTGATAACCAGTGCGGGACAAAAGTCCGAGGGGGCTCCTGATTTGATAGAGCTCATGAGACTGATTGTTTTATCCAAAAAGAGAGGAGAAAACTTCTCAAAGATAGGAGGTACACAGGACTCTGTCGATACGCCAAAGTTCATTGTCTCTACCTGATGAAGAGAAAGGTCAGTACTAAGTGCATTCAGAGAAAATACTTGAAAGATAGAGTTGACCTTAAATTGAAATAAATCCGCCAACTTATTGCAGAAGGATACATCGGGTTTGAAGATGTTACTTTGTTCCATTTAGACAAATGTTTGACTGTTTTAAAGAGTTCCCTAGTGGAGTTTGCAGCTAATCTGATTTTTCCGGAGATAAACTTCGTCTATTCAGCTTTAATTAGCTCTTTATACTCCAAAAGAATTTTTTTATATTTGATTTTTTCATCAGAAGAGTAGTCTTTCCTCCAAAAGCGCTCCCGATGCCTGTGATGGTTTTAGTGCCGGTGAGAACCATGGAGTTGATGGATTTTTCCTATTGCTCTTCAGCGTTTATTCAGGCACCACTTTGATGCATGCCGCGTCCAGCCAGCGCGTGTAGCTGATTGCTGCACAGTCTATGTTATTAATGGGAGCGGTAGCTGATTTAGAAAGAGCATCATGAAGAGCTTCCAACTTAGTGTACTTCCAAGGCCTGTATTTAATGATTTAATGATTCTAATTATGTTGTTTAATTCAGCTCTGTTGCACGGGTTTGTGACTGAAAAGAAGATGGCCTTATGTTCCGAGCATGGGAGTGGTAGGATCTTGTCTATTTCTAATTCTAAATTATTTGTGAAGATTCCATCCAGCGTATGATTAGCCGTGTGAGTGTGTACTTCAATTTGTTGGTGTAGGTTGAAGTTATTGAGAGTGTCAGCCA
This sequence comes from Lissotriton vulgaris, assembly GCF_964263255.1. Taxonomy (NCBI): domain Eukaryota; kingdom Metazoa; phylum Chordata; class Amphibia; order Caudata; family Salamandridae; genus Lissotriton; species Lissotriton vulgaris. The sequence goes on along the minus strand of NW_028254703.1, from coordinate 30,485 downwards.
GGTGCCCTGTGTCTGCATTGGAGGACAATTCTAGGTGAAAGTTGAAAGCGTGAAAATTATATGCTTTAGGCAGGATTCCAAGGACTGGTTTTGTCAATGAAACCTGTTCTTAGGCCTGGGGGATGATAAATTAGCAGTCCTTGAAACGTGTATGATTTGTTCAGTTTAATACTAAAACTGAGCGCTTCACAGTCTAGATGACATTTTGGTGTGAAACTAGCCTCAAGCGAGTTGCGATAAACAATCGCTAGCCCCCCTCTTTTACCTGTTCTGTCTAGCCTTTCAATGTTGAGGCCGTACCGGATAGCAGTATTAATTTCAGGATCAGACATACTGTCCGACCAGGTTTCAGTAAGAAAGGTAATGTCAGGATCAGGCTGGATGATGAGGTCTGCAGATTCATATTTATTCTGAAAAAGTGATCGAGTATTAAGGAGCATGCAGGAGGTAGAATCATGATCGGGTAAAATAGTGGCTCACAATAAAAATCCTAAAAAGGTAGGGGCAGATATACAATAACTGGTGCATCCCCAGGGATGCACCAGTTATTGTGCGCCGCAGCTCCGCCACCCATGGTGCGCCGCATTTACAATGCGACGCACCATGGGGCAAAAACGGCACAGATGCGTAAGGCATCTGTGCCGTAAAGGTGGCGCATTGCTGGAGTTGCGTCGCAAGCGTGACGCAGCTCCAGCAAGGCTGGGGGGTGCCCTATCTGTCCAATGCTGCGTCAAGCCTTACGCTTGCTTCAAGCAGGCGCAGGGTTTTGACGCAGCATTGGCCTAAAAGTGACTGAGTGAAATCTTGTAGATTTCACTCAGCCACTTTTGCGACGCGCACCTGCCCCGGAACACCCACCCTGCGCCGGAACGCCCACATGTGTCACAGGGCTTTACAACATGACGCATCTGCCTAGATGCGTCACGTTGTAAATGGGTCGCAGGGATGCGCCACGTTTACGCCGCCGTTGCATGACGCAAACGTGGCGCAAATCCAACATAAATCTGACCCAATGTCCCCCCTTCAGAATTAGAACTCAGAGCACATAGTTAACAAGCAGAGCTTGCCTCAAACAGAGTGGATCAGGGCTAAGAGTTGCTTGAGCAGGGCTATTTTCTGAATACATAAAGTGATATATATTGCTTATATTTGGCTCATTCCATACACAAAATGAACAATTATGAGTGCTAGTGCCATGATATCTGCAGTTGTCAATATCAAGCAAGTACCCAGCCACTGAGCCACAAAGCTCCCTCTAACCATGCATAAAATAGTCAACAAAAGCTCAGGCACCAGTGGGCAATGCAACATATTAACGGATGCTTGATATGGTGGGAGCAAACCAGCTACTGAACACTGGAATATAACAATACAGGAAAATCATAAGGTACAGAGTAGGATACACATTGCCATGCGCCCCCGGATAGAGCATTGGGTGACACTTATGTCAACAGAAACCAAAATTGTCAATATATATATATTCTTCTGAGTTTTATATAGGGCGAACTTGATCTGACAGTATCAGAGCGCTTTACATGAGCACCAGACGGACACATTCATTTTCTTAGTCACCTTGGGCCCGATTCACAGAATGAACTTAACACTCAATACTAAACTTTCTACTATTTTGGTATTCACAGAATGCACTTACTACTTTTGGCATTCACAGAATGCCCTTACTACTTTTGGTATTCACAGAAGTTAGGATTTTGTCTTAAGTTTGTCTCAGAAGCAACCACAGCACGAGAGAACGCTAGAGACAACATCTGCACCCTCCTTGACTGAGGCTAAACTGCAGCCCTCATCCTACTGGACCTCTTAGCAGCCTTCAACATGGTATCCCATCACACCCTCTGCGTGAGACTCCACGACGCAGGCATCTACGACAAAGCCTAAAATGGATCTGCTCCTTCCTCACCAGCCCGAACACACAGTCAGACTTCCCCTGTTCTACTTAGAACACACAGAGATCAGCTGCGGAGTGCCCCAGGGATTCTCCCTGAGCCCCACCCTCTTCAACATCTATATGACTCCGCATGCAGCCAGAAGTCACGGACTCAACATTGGCTCCTATGCCGACAACATCCAGCTGATTCTCTCCCTCATGGACGAACACACAGCTGTCAAGAGGAACTTCCACAAGGGGATCAAGGAAGTCCCTACCTGGATCAAGAATAGCTGCCTTAATCTCAGCTCAGACAAGACCAAATGTCCTCTTGGTGCACTCCACCTCCTCCGCTTGGAATAACTCCTAGTGGTCTGCAGTGCTCGGAACCCCCCACATCCACAGACCACCCATGTAATCCTGGACTCCTCGCTCTCTATGAACAGCCAAATCAAACATTGTCTCATCTGCCTACTTCCACATGGTCTGTCTACGTTGGAAGATTTTCAAGTGGCTACCCACGGGGACCAGGAAAATGGTCACCCATGCACTCGTCAGCAGCAGACGGGACTACAGCAATGCACTCTTTGCAGGTACCACCAAAAAGCTCCTCAAGAAAATACAGAACACCTCTGCCAGACTCATCCTGAACATCCCCTGTAGCAGCCACATTGCTGGTCATCTGAGAGATCTTCACTGTCTCCCGTTCAACAAAAGAATTATCTTCAAGCTCCTCACCCAATGCCCACAAATCTCTCCACAATGCCGGACCTGCATACTCCAACCACCGCCTCTCCTTCCACACACCCACCAGACATCTCTGATCTTCCCAATTAGCCCTGCCCACCATCCCACGGATCCACAAGGCCACAGCTGTAGGAAGATCTGTCTCCTACCTCACTGCAAAGAACTGGAACTGTTCACCTCATTTATCTCTGAAAATCACAATCTCTGCTTCAATTCAGGAAGGACCTCCAGGCCTTACTCTGACTGAACCACCGATCCACCCCCTCATGACCTGGAGACCCTAACGGGTGAGTAGTTGCACATCACAAGAACCCTAATTGATAGTTGCCAGTTGGGCTTTGTGTATTCCTCGTAGACATCCACACACAATGAGAGTTGACTATACATGAATAGTCTGTGTCCTGTCTTCACACAAAGATCTGCACCCCTGCAATTAGCCTGGAGCCTGGCAAGGGAAGGCAGAGCATCTGTGTACTTCAAAGGTATACCTCTAGAAGCTTCTCCCCACTTCAAAGGCACTACTGTGTATAAATGAAGGACCTCAGAAACCACCACTTCAATGCACTACTGGACCTGTGGATACTCTGCTAGGAGGAAGGGCTCACTGCGCTGCTGAATAATAATAATAATATCATAATAATAATCCACATTTGTAAAGCGCGAACAATCACCCGTAAGGGTCTCTAGGTGCTGGGGGCCGTCTGGAAGATTAAGCAAGCTATTGCCCAGAGTCACATGGTGCTGGGCTAATCTGCCACTGGCGCCGGAGATCGAACCGTGATCCCCAGATTCCGGAGTCAGTCACCCTGGCCGTGGCGCCACACCTCTTCCACTGCTGAAGGACTGCCCCTCTGCTGGACTCCTGCTTTGCTATGCTGACCTGCTTCCCTATTGCCTTGGTGAGAAGGACTGTACCTGCATCTCTTGAACCCTAGTTGGCTGGCCTCCTGATCCTATGCCTCTAGGACATAACAGGCTTCCAACAACCATGCACCTGCCCCTGGATTCTGCCTTCTGTGAGTCTCCTCTGCCAAGTGTGCCACCCCAGTCCTGGACCCTCGGAAATTGGCCTAAGGTGCTTGCAAGTTGAACCAATTCATCTTCTGTACTGAGCAGTGCATCCCCAAGCAGAACCTGTGCATCTTCTCAACTGAGTGTTGCATGCTCATGAAGAACCAATGTATCGCCACTACAGCATAGATTGGACCCACATCACCTGCAGTCCTCAGAACTGATACATTGCCAATGGTTCTGCACATCTACAGCCCAGATCCTCACATATTTTGCCAGCAGCAGTCCCAACAACAACAGTGGACTCTGCATCGCAGCTTCTTAGAAACAGAGCATCACAAGCTGTGCGCCGCATCCCTGATGCCAGGACTTCACATCGCAAGCCCCATATGGGGAGATCCTCGACAACGACACAACAAGATCTTGCACCAAAGCCTCGCCCCATTTAGGAACTGACGCATCTCTTTTGCTGCACTGCGCATCTTCAAAGCAGATACACAGGATGCTTCACAACCAGAATTTAAGGTACTTTGTTCAGCGAGCCTAACTGGATCCCTGTAGCCAGCCCATGCTCCATTGCAGTTTGCCTGAATTTGTGACTTTGTCCCTTTCTGGTGCTACCAGAAATGTCCAGTTTGCAGTTTCTGCTTTTTTGCGCTATTTTTACTAGAAACTTTAAAATTTAATAGCTCCAGTTCTAGTAATTGAATTTATATCATTTGGGTCTTGTTTTAGGTATTAAACATCGCCCTAGTGTTCTAAACCTGGAGTTAGACCTAGGAGCCTTAGGGTGGTCTTCCCCCACACTTTTGACTGCTTACCTCCAGTTTTGCTGATCTTTTTTTGTTAGGTTTAGGACTCTGGGATCTTTACCACTGCTAACCAGTGTAAAGTGCATGTGATCTTTCCCTAAGCATGGTTTGATTGACATAACCACAATTGGCATATTTAGTTTACTTATAAGTCCCCAGTAAAGTACACAGCATGAGCCTAGGGCCTGTAAATTAAATGCTACCAGTGGGACTGCAGCACTGTTTGTGCCACCCACTCAAGCAGCCCCTTAAAACATGTCTCAGGCCAGCCACTGCAGAGCCTGTGTGTGCAGGTTACACTGCCATGTCGACTTGGCATTTAAAACCCGCTGCCAAGCTTAAAACTCCCTTTTTATTACATATTAGTCACCGCTAAAGTAGGCCCTACATAGCCCATAAGGTAGGGTGCTGTGTAATTAAAATTTGTTTTCATAGGTTAACATTGGGGATTCGTTGTTACATATAATAAGTGTAATTCTCCATTTAACAGAGGTGAGCTGTCATGTTTAGTACCTATAATAAATCCTCTTTAATGATAAAGTCAAATTTATCATTGCATTTTAAAAAAATTCCACTTTTAGTAAGTGTGAGAAGTTGGCCTGGTATATGATGCTCACTAGTTCTAGTGATCACCTTGTACCATGCCAAGCAACCCTTATGATGATCGGTTGTAAGTCAACCTTATAGACCAGTTATCCTAGACAAAGCAGTCTTAGGCTAAACTCTGAAAGGCATGTGAAGCAAGCTGTTTTACCATATACAACCTCCTTGAATACCAAATGAAAGGACACCACACAGATATATATTGAAAATATATATATATATATTTATTAACTACAAATATCCCCTATACTCTTTATGAGCACAGAAGCACAAGCGTTAAAACAAAACAAAGTTGAAATACACAAAAGTTGCACAATATGGATGAGCCCTAGGGGCCACCTAAACCATATACTAAGAAAGTGGTATAAGAGATACCAATCGGAAAGGAAACAGGCCTAGGGCCTTGGGAATTGCTGGAGCTGATCGGGACTAGCAGTGACTAAGTCGGGAAAGGCCCACGGGACTCGGGTGCAGTGTTTAAAGTGCACGCACTCACCAATGCAATGTCTATGGTGCGTAAAAGTTATAAAGTTAGTTAGGAACCTTCCGAGTGACCTAGAAAGCTGAAACTTAAGACACAGACACTAGAGGTGTGTACCAGTGTGGTAACACCGGCGTTGCTGAGTTACCTCACCCACAGGACGCGGGTGCATAGGGTCGAAGTAGTGTCGGGTTTCGTCACGCTGGTCGATGGTGCTTGGAGCTGAAGATGCTGCAGGCGGCTCGATGTGAAGAGTTCCGGTGGATCCAAAGGTGGATCTGAAGTTATGAAGACCTGAAAGCAGAGGGGACAATGTTCAAAGTCACTAGTCAGTGACTACCATGGAACCAGATTGGAACCAGGCGATGTCGGGTGCAAGCAGGCATTGAGGTGTAGCTTCTCTCTGCAGCCACGTGGACACGAAGAAGTCGAGGACGTCCAGGAGTCAATCACGAGCTGTCCCACGCAGGCTTCTCACTGTTGGCGGTGTCGGCAACTTGATTGAAGGAAACAGGCCTTGGCTAATGCAAGCCACGCAGGAATCAAAAAAGGCTTATCACTTGGACCAGCAAGGTCAGAGTGGGTGCTCCCATTTACAGGAGCGAGGGCAAGTCTAGAGCAACCAGACCCACAGTGTAGTTTGAAGGTTTCGTTGCTAATATGGCCGCTGACCACGTGGCAAGTGACCGGGATGGTGCGTCGAGTGGCACAGTGCAAAAGGGCCCCACGCAGATCGTGGAGATGGTGGGGGGCTGATCTTTGGTGCAAGGGCTGCTCAATCGTAGGGCTTTTCAGTCCCCAAAGCACAACGTCGAGGGTGCTTCGGATGCTGCGCAGTGAGCTTCTCGGGGGTCTTTCAAGAGGTCCGGTCCCACGTCTCTCGGTGCCTCCACGGGTCACTTCTTTGCAGGGACCGTGGATCGGGCTGTGAGAAGTCTGAAAGTCTGGGTCTTGTCAAGCTCTGGGCTCGGGCTCCGGCGGAAGGCGGCAGCAAAGCAGATGTCGAGTTGCTGGATGGTGCCTGTGTTCATAGGGTGGCCACTCCTAGGCCACAAGGGAGATGCTCTTCAGTCTTCTGTGCAGCAGAATGTCGAAGTCCAGTCGTCTTCTTTGTTTCAAGTTGATTCAGGATGATCTGAGGTGCTATGGCACTGCTCCCACTCTTATTCCCAATCTGAGAAGTGGATCACCTGCTAGGTCCCTCCTCTGGGTGGGACCAGGAAGGGGGGCGGTTACACCCCCTTTCCTTTGTCCAGCTCCTCACCAGGCCTGGGTCTGGAAAGTCCCAGGACCGGTTTGGACTGGCTTATGCACGGGGACACCTTGTGTGCCCCGGGCATGTCTCAATCTATTCAGCCCTGTCCTACCCAATACACAAAATCCAGTCTGGGGTGGTGCTCGCACCTCCCAAGGCAGGAAACCCTTTGTCCAAGCCTCCCTCGCTGGAAGGACTCCCAGCAGCAGGAGGTCAGACTTGTGTCTGTGGTGGCAGCATCCATTTTGTGATGCTGAGGCTCTGGTTAACTTTAACCGGGGTTAAGGCTATGTACATGTCGTGTCCCTCTAGAAGGGTGGAATGCTATCCCGTCGACAGAACTGTCGAGGGGATAGTATTCCAAATCATATGACACCTTACTCGACATGTTTTGATAAAGCCAAACCAAAGTTAGCATGTAACCGTGAGGATTATAATGCACTTAAGAGTATATGGTATGGCAATATCCCAGAACAGCTAAGGGAGTGGTTCCCGACAGCTGCAGACAGGCTCAGCTCATGCTAGAGCACCATCTCACATATTTCCAAGCACTCTGCCTCCAGGATTGATGAGGCCTTCCATAGGAGTGGCTGATAAGAACATATGTGTCCAGTTTAGGTTAGGTATAGGGATACTATACCTAAGCAAGAGGTGATTACACCAACTTGCCCCAGCTGAGTGATCAGCCAGTTGCGTCAAATATGGAGGCCAGGCCAGGGGTGGCACAATACATGCTGCAGCCCCTGGTAGGCCTTGGAAACACCTATGCCCTGGGTACCTAGGGTACACTGTTACAGGGGCCAATAAGGTGAACCAGTTCCAATTCGTAATGCACCTAGAGTGCATTGGCAGTAATTTAGAGAGAGAACAGTAGGCTGTGGGTCTGATTAGCAGGCCCACAGCCACATTAAGTCATAGACCAGTGAAGCAAAAAGCAAAAATTTGGGGTGACCATAGGATAGCAGACCCTACTCTCCTACATAACCCCCCCCGAAACGCAGGGACATTAGACTAACCTTGACCACTTTTGTCTTCATGTTCTAAGTGAAAGTACCTGGAGAGACCATCTGCGTTGCCATGGTCAGTCCCTGGGCGGTGCTCCACTGTAAAGTCCATCCCCAGTAGGGAAATGGACCACCTGAGTAGTTTGGGGTTTTCACCCTTCATCTGATTAAGCCATAAGAGGGGCTTATGGTCGGTCTGAATCTTGAAGTGAGTGCCAAACAAGTATGGTCTCAACTTCTTCAGGGCCCACACCACAGCAAAGGCCTCCCTCTCAATGGCTGACCAACGTTTTTCTCTGGGGGTCAGCCTTCTGCTAATAAAAGCAATGGGCTGGTCTTGACCATCTACATTAAGCTGTGAAAGCACTGCTCCCACTCCCAACTCAGAAGCATCTGTTTGGACAATGAACTCTCTTGAGTAGTCCGGACTCTTCAGGATAGCTGCAGAGCACATGGCCTTCTTCAGGTCATCAAATGCCTTTTGACAGTTTACTGTCCACTGAACCTTTTTGGGCATCTTCTTGGATGTCAGATCATTAAGAGGAGTCACAATGGACCCATAGTTCTTAACAAACTTCCTGTAGTACCCAGTCAGGCCCAAGAAAGCTCTGACCTGAGTCTGGGTAGTTGGAGGGGACCAGTCCTTGATGGTCTGGATCTTACTCTCCAGTGGTTGAACTTGGCCTCCACCTAAAAGGTGGCCCAGGTATACAACCTTACTCTGCCCTATCTGGCACTTTGTTGCCTTGATAGTGAGGCCTGCCTTTTGCAGAGCCTCAAGCACTTCCTTCAGGTGGACCAGGTGATCCTCCCAGGTGGAGCTGAAGACAACAATATCATCCAGCTATGCTGCGCAAAAGTCATCCAACCCAGTAAGGACTTGATTCACCAACCTTTGGAAGGTGGCAGGTGCATTTTTCAAACCAAAGGGCATTACCAAAAATTGATAATGCCCACCTGGGGTAGAAAATGTAGTCTTGGCTTTAGACTCCTCAGCTAACCTGATTTGCCAGTAGCCAGCTGTCAAGTCAAATGTGCTCAAATATTTGGCAGAAGCCAACTTGTCAATGAGCTCATCTGCCCTTGGAATAGGGTGTGCATCTGTCCTGGTGACAGCATTGAGTTCTCTGTAATCCACACAGAACCTCATCTCTCTCTTGCCATCTTTGGTGTGAGGTTTGGGGAGGAGAACCACTGGGCTAGCCCAGGGGCTCTGAAGGCTCAATGACACCTAATTCCAGCATCTTTTGCACCTCAGTCTTTATACAGTCCCTGACGTGGTCAGGTTGCCTGTAAATTTAGCTCTTTACAGGAAGACTGTCACCAGTGTCCACCACCTGGTACACCAGTTAGTCTGACTGGGTGTCAAGGAGAACATATGTCTGTATGACTGCAAAACTTGTCTACAGTCATGTTGCTGATGTTCAGTGAGGCTGCCATCTAAGGCCACACCATCAACTGAGCCATGCTCAAGGTTCTGAGTGAGCAGGTCTGGGAGAGGGTCACTCTCTTCCTCCTGTCCCTCATCTGTAGCCATGAGCAAGCCCATGTCTTCCCTGTTAACATGTGCCTTTAGTCTGTTGACATGGAGCACCCTGTGGGGGCTCCTGGGAGTTCCGGGGTCCACCAACTAGGTAACCTCTCCCTTCGTCTCAAGAATTGTATGGGGTCCAGACCATTTGTCTTGGAGTGCTACTGGGGCCACTGGCTCCAACACCCATACCTTCTGTCCTGGCTGATACTCAATCAAGACAGCCTTTTGGTCATGCCAAGCTTTCTGTAATTCTTGGCTAGCCTCAAGGTTTTTGGATGCCTTTTCCATATACTTAGCCACCCTGGAGCAGAGACCAAGTACATAGTCCACTATGTCTTGTTTAGGCTTTTTGAGAGGTAACTCCCATCCTTCCCTCACCAGAAACCTCTCCTCTTACAGGGTGCCCAAACAACAATTCAAAGGGGCTGAAGCCAACCCCCTTTTGAGGGACCTCTCTGTAAGCAAACAAAAGGCAGGGTAGAAGGATGTCCCATCTCCGCCTGAGCTTTTCTGGTAATCCTTTGATCATCCCCTTTAGGGTCTTGTTAAACCTTTCAACAAGCCCATTACACTGTGCATGGTAAGGAGTGGTGAACCTGTAGTTGACACCACATTCCTTCCACATAGCTGTCAAGTATCCTGACATGAAGTTGGCATCTCTATCAGATACTACCTCCTTAGGAAACCCCACTCTGGAGAAAACTCCAAGTAAGGCCCTGGCAACAACAGGAGCTGTTGTGGTCCTAAGTGGAATTGCCTCTGGGTACCTGGTGGCATGGTCCACAACCACCAGTATGAATCTGTGCCCAGATGCTGTAGGGGGATCCATTGGACCTACAATATAAATCCCCACTCTTTCAAAGGGAACCCCCACCACAGGTAGTGGTATCAGGGGGGCCTTTGTGGTGCTACCTGCTTTACCACTGGCATGGCAGGTTACACAGGAGCGACAAAACTCATTGGTGTCTTCAGACATGTGAGGCCAGTGAAAGTGAGGGACAAGCCTGTCCCAAGTCTTTTTCTGGCCTAGGTGTCCTGCTAAAGGAATATCATGGGCCAAGGTGAGGAGGAAACCCCTAAATTGCAGAGGTATAACCAACCTCCTGGTAGTACCAGGCTTGGGGTCTCTAGCCTCTGTATAAAGGAGTCCATCATCCCAATATACTGGGGACACCAGTCTTTCTACTCACGGAGGCATCTCTGACGAGGCGGCGTTGCACAAGCAGATTACACCCTCTCCCCGCCGCACCCGCTCTGCGGGTGCCGCTTCGACCAGGAGTGCGTGGGGCTCTGACAGCTGAAGGAGAGGAATAGCAAGGCGGCTCTGGGCGTGAGGCTCGGCGGGGCTGCGAGGGTGCGGGGACTCCAACAACCAGGAGTCCCTGCGAGACCGGTAACCAGCATCCGGTCCGCTCTCCCTGCTGGCCCGCCCCCCGCCCACCTGAGGACAGTAAAGGCACCCTCCACCTTCCCTCGCTGGGACACCAGTCTTTCTACTCAAGGAGGCATCTCTGACGAGGCGGCGTTGCACAAGCAGATTACACCCACTCCTCGCCGCACCCGCTCCGCGGGTGCCGCTTCGACCAGGAGTGCGTGGGGCTCTGACAGCTGAAGGAGAGGAATAGCAAGGCGGCTCTGGGCGTGAGGCTCGGCGGGGCTGCGAGGGTGCGGGGACTCCAACAACCAGGAGTCCCTGCGAGACCGGTAACCAGCATCCGGTCCGCTCTCCCTGCTGGCCCGCTCCCCACCCACCTGAGGACAGTAAAGGCACCCTCCACCTTCCCTCGCTGGGACACCAGTCTTTCTACTCACGGAGGCATCTCTGACGAGGCGGCGTTGCATAAGCAGATTACACCCACGCCTTGCCGCACCCGCTCCGCGGGTGCCGCTTCGACCAGGAGTGCGTGGGGCTCTGACAGCTGAAGGAGAGGAATAGCAAGGCGGCTCTGGGCGTGAGGCTCGGCGGGGCTGAGAGCGTGCGGGGACTCCGACAACCAGGAGTCCCTGCGAGACCGGTAACCAGCATCCGGTCCGCTCTCCCTGCTGGCCCGCCCCCCGCCCATCTGAGGACAGTAAAGGCACCCTCCACCTTCCCTCGCTGGGACACCAGTCTTTCTACTCACGGAGGCATCTCTGACGAGGCGGCGTTGCACAAGCAGATTACACCCACTCCTCGCCGCACCCGCTCCGCGGGTGCCGCTTCGACCAGGAGTGCGTGGGGCTCTGACAGCTGAAGGAGAGGAATAGCAAGGCGGCTCTGGGCGTGAGGCTCGGCGGGGCTGCAAGCATGCGGGGACTCCAACAACCAGGAGTCCCTGCGAGACCGGTAACCAGCATCTGGTCCGCTCTCTCTGCTGGCCCGCCCCCCGCCCACCTGAGGACAGTAAAGGCACCCTCCACCTTCCCTCGCTGGGACACCAGTCTTTCTACTCACGGAGGCATCTCTGACGAGGCGGCGTTGCACAAGCAGATTACACCCACTCCTCGCCGCACCCGCTCCGTGGGTGCCGCTTCGACCAGGAGTGCGTGGGGCTCTGACAGCTGAAGGAGAGGAATAGCAAGGCGGCTCTGGGCGTGAGGCTCGGCGGGGCTGCAAGTGTGCGGGGACTCCAACAACTAGGAGTCCCTGCGAGACCGGTAACCAGCATCCGGTCCGCTCTCCCTGCTGGCCCGCCCCCCGCCCACCTGAGGACAGTAAAGGCACCCTCTACCTTCCCTCGCTGGGACACCAGTCTTTCTACTCACGGAGGCATCTCTGACGAGGCGGCGTTGCACAAGCAGATTACACCCACTCCTCGCCGCACCCGCTCCGCGGGTGCCGCTTCGACCAGGAGTGCGTGGGGCTCTGACAGCTGAAGGAGAGGAATAGCAAGGCGGCTCTGGGCGTGAGGCTCGGCGGGGCTGCAAGCATGCGGGGACTCCAACAACCAGGAGTCCCTGCGAGACCGGTAACCAGCATCTGGTCCGCTCTCTCTGCTGGCCCGCCCCCCGCCCACCTGAGGACAGTAAAGGCACCCTCCACCTTCCCTCGCTGGGACACCAGTCTTTCTACTCATGGAGGCATCTCTGACGAGGCGGCGTTGCACAAGCAGATTACACCCACTCCTCGCCGCACCCGCTCCGTGGGTGCCGCTTCGACCAGGAGTGCGTGGGGCTCTGACAGCTGAAGGAGAGGAATAGCAAGGCGGCTCTGGGCGTGAGGCTCGGCGGGGCTGCAAGTGTGCGGGGACTCCAACAACTAGGAGTCCCTGCGAGACCGGTAACCAGCATCCGGTCCGCTCTCCCTGCTGGCCCGCCCCCCGCCCACCTGAGGACAGTAAAGGCACCCTCTACCTTCCCTCGCTGGGACACCAGTCTTTCTACTCACGGAGGCATCTCTGACGAGGCGGCATTGCACAAGCAGATTACACCCACTCCTCTCCGCAACCGCTCTGCGGGTGCCGCTTCGACCAGGAGTGCGTGGGGCTCTGACAGCTGAAGGAGAGGAATAGCAAGGTGGCTCTGGGCGTGAGGCTCGGCGGGGCAGCGAGCGTGCGGGGACTCCAACAACCAGGAGTCCCTGCGAGACCAGTAACCAGCATCCGGTCCGCTCTCCCTGCTGGCCCGCCCCCTGCCCAACACGCCTCCTATATCACAGTCTCAAACTCCCGCAGCGCGGGACGCAGCTCGGGGTTAAAACCGGGCAAAGAGCGGGCCGTTTGAGGCCGTTCGAGTATGAAGAGGACTGGACTGGGCCATCCCCTATCGCCCTTTGCTCGGCCACTTGGTTTGCTTACATAGCTCCTTTTTTGCTTAGGTGGGTCGCCTACCTTGTCTAGATATGTGCACTCGGGCAACCCGTAGTAGGGCTGCTAAGAGGGGGCCGCAAACAAATGGCCCTATGGATGATTTTATTACTCGCACAAATCTAGCTATAGACAAGGAAATTTCCAAACTGCAAACTCGTGTCTCCTTGGACTTGGCTGCTGCTAGAAGATTGTCCCAGGACATTGCTAATTCTAAAAAATCCTCCTTGGGTCATATAGCATCTGCTATAACTCCGGAGCGTCTGGCCATTCCGCGCTGCGTAATCACGCAGGCAGACGTCAATTACACTCCGGCGTCACTTGCTTTACCTCCATCCTTTTGTCCCATAACCCAGTTTGATAACCAGAATCCACCCGTGGCTATCCCCGATCAGCAAACTACTATTAAATCCCCTACTTTGGTAATACCTGATAAACCTGCATGCAACAATTCCAAAGGTAAACTACACAAAAGAAAACGTAATTCTAGGTCCGCTTACTCACGTAAGAAGGCTAAAATTGCTGTGGCACATCAGTTTAATGTTGGAAGTGTACCTGTGACTAACGCTCCAGGAGGGTGTGCCTCTTCGCCACAGGTATACCGAGAGGAAGATAAAGATGGTGCAGTCTCTGCATCTATTATTCCTAATACAATTGCAGAGGAAGTTGGATTACACTCAGAGGGTCAGGAAGGGAGGGATGGGGAGTTTATAGGTATAGTTTGGGAAACCTTAAAGAAGCTCCTTTCTCCCTTAGACCTGAGACTATCACGCATTGAAAATAATCTACTAGAGATGGAAAAGAGTATTATAGCCTTGGCTACTCTTGGCTTGCGAGGTCTAGAAAACCAAGGTCTCCTAGAGAAAGACCCAGCCCCACAGACCCCACAACTTCCCCCTCCAGCACCTGCTATAACACGGCCTGTCCCCAAACCTCGAACCATGGGTGTTAATCGAAAAACCTCTGATCTTCCAACTAGGACATCTAAGCTCCCCACCACCCAAACTCCTGTATATACCAATGCTGGTGCTCCCTTAAGGCCAAATGCCAGCAAACCTGTCCACCAATCGACCCAGGGCCCACGCAACAAGAACAATTTTCAAGGGGGCTATATTGATCTTCCTCCAGAGGCCAATGATTATGTGGTTGTGTTGACGGGTGTGCCCCAGATTGAAAATGACCACCGCGAGAACCATTGGTCCCTGAAGAATAAGATCATGCACTGGCTCAACGTGAACAGACCGATTCCAAATGGTCGGAGAAGTAGAGTCTTAATGGTCCGACGAGTTCCCTGGGTGGGTCCTTCAAGGAAATCCAGTCCCGGTGACTGCATAGTGGTAACATTCGAGGATCCATACACGGCCCACCATATTTGCTCATGGCCCATTGATGGCGAAGGCTCACCCATTGTACCCAGGCCACTGTCCTTTTTCTACCCGCCGCGCACTACACATACTCCGGGAGGCGACTGGTCACTGGTACACCATCAGACACGGAGGGGGTACTTAAATAAAGAGCAAGATCTAACTAGACGCTGGCTTGGGGCACCAACTTTGAACAGTTTTGGATGTCTTGAAGAAGTTGATTGACTGCTAAGGCAAGCTGTTTCTCCACCGCCTAAAAAGGCTCCCTTAGCCTTTGGGGTCTCAGATTCTTTATTCCTGACAACCAAACGTGATGATACTAACTTTACTTCATTTCTACAACCAACGATACACGCCCCGCTAGCACAGGGGGCGTTGAACTCCTTAAACAATCTAGGAACCCATGCAGTAGTGCATGAGATAGTTGTACCCCCCATGACTCCCATGTCACCCCACCGGATGGCCCTGCCCGACGGGAAGCGACCTATCGCAGCCAGGGCAATTACCCGAACCCAGAATGAGCCCTCCCAAATGCTAAACAGAGTTGTCGTAGCGGTGACAGGATTGGAGCCTGATCCCCTTATTTTTGTCACCTCGCCCAGGCAGGATACTCCAGGTAAAACACAGCTGAAGATCCTAAGTTGGAATGTGGCAGGGCTTGCACGCAATTTTGACAATCCAGAGTGGAATTCCTTCGTGGATCCCTTTGGTATTTGTCTCTTGCAAGAAACATGGTGCTTGGAACCTAGGCACAGGGTAGGCTACACAACTTACTTTGTTCCCTCCTCCCAACACCAGGGCAGCAAAGGTCGCCCATCTGGCGGCCTTCTCATTTGGGTCAGCATTGCATTGGGTCTAAGCATAAGTCATAAAACCACTCAATCTCCTGATCTTCAGAGAATAACAATACAGTGCCATGGGGGCAGGAAGTTAGAAGTGTTTAACCTCTACTTAAGGGGGGCCAGGGGAGGGGCAACAACGTTATCCTCAACAGGATTAAATATTGAACTTGAATCCTGTAACATCGACTCCTTTGTAGTCTTCGCAGGCGACTTTAATTGCTGTTTCGAGCCTCTGGCCAGCGAGGACATTTTGGACACCTGGGAAGATGATGCAAGAAGAGGCATTCCCATGCTCTCCCTAGATCCGATCCAAAAATGGACCCAGAGTGTCATAGATATTAACTCACTCTGTATGGAACATGACCTCAGAGCAACTAATGGTTGTTCCAAGTCAGACCCCAGGGGAGCGCACACCTATAACAGGGCGGGACATACCTCCAGAATAGATTACATTTTGTTGAATCACAATCTATGGCCGTTCCACCAAGATATGGAAGTCCTATTGACTTGCGACAGCGATCACAACCCTTTGACTCTAACCCTCACCCCCCGTGGCACGACAGGAACTCAGTCAAGACCACTCTCACATGGAAATCATCCCACGAACTTGTCCCTTCAAACTGTGGTAGGCGGCTAAAATGGGCTAAAGTAGCAGCGGACGAGGGAAGGATGGCCCAAGCGAAGACCATAATGACAGCTGTGAGGTTGCGTCTAGACACATCGGAAATCACCGAACATGCTGTTCTTGCGGCCTTCACAGAAACCATCTCGGCCCTAAGTGAGCTGTTCATAATTCCACAAAATAGGGTAGGGGCCACAACGAGAGGTGCATTCAAGGCAAGAGACAAATGGTATTCTTCGGAATGTCGGGTTGCCAAAGGGGAACTCATTCTAGCTGTAAAATCCAAAGACCCAGGTAAAATCAGACTTGCTAGGAAATCATACAAAAAAACTTTAGCCTTGGCAAGGGAAGTACATGATTCCAACTTCTGGAGTGAGCTAATGGATGCGAGTTCTAAAAAGGACTCCAAGGGGTTCTGGGATCTGATGAGAGCCAGGGACAAGCCCATCGATGCACAACTGACCTGCAACATCTCAGGGGAGGCTTGGTTTGCCCACTTTTCTAAGCTTTACTCCATCCCATTAGGTGTATTACAATCAAACACGGGCCTCCCATCCTGAGTCTGTGTCTTCTGGGTGTCTCTGAACATTAACCTGTACTGTTCAGTGGTTAAGCCTAACCCATCAATCAGAGCACTCTTCAGGACCAGGTAGTTTCTAGAATCACCATCACTAACTGTGAGGAGTCTGTCTCGGCCTCTACCTTCAAAGAAGTGGAGAAGTGTGGCTCACTGGTTAGAGCAGGCAGACCCTGAAGCAGAGGTCAGACCCGGGACCAGGGTTCGATTCCCGACGCGGCAGGGTGTTGAGCTCAAATGTCCACGGACTCGATAATTCTCACTTCGGTGCCCGACCTAATCGTGGGTTCACACTCTGCAACTCTTGGCATTAAGCTTGCTTAATCTCCACAACGGCCCCCCTGCGGCGGGATGCCTGGCTTTCACCTTGGGGATGCCCTGTACGGGCTATCTTACAGGGAAAAACCAGGACGGGTTCCCAAGGCAAGCGCGGAGATACCCCTTTGGGGGTCGATTCTGGCGCTATATAAGAAATGTAATAATAATAATAATAATAATAAAGGAGAGCCACAAGATTGCTGCCCACTGCTCCTGAGGGATCTGCTGTACCTTGCAGGCTCTCTCAAGTGCAGTCATCCATTTGTGGATATCATCCCCAGCTTTGGAGTAGGGCACAATCTTACTCAGGTTTCTGTTATCAAAAGACCTGTCTTTATCCTTGTGGATAATGCTGCCACCAGTGGGTTCTATTACCCCACTCTCTCTAGGCTGTCTTGCTCTAGCAAGTTTCTCTTGGGCCAGGGCAACTTCTAATTCTTGTCTCTGGCTCCTAAGTTCAGCCTCTTTCATTTTGGCCTCATGTTCCCTTCTCTGAGGGCTAGTCATCTCCCTTCTGGAGTGACCATGAGAACCTCTAGAAGCCTGGGAGGTATTGGAGTCACCTGAGTGATTCCTCCTCCTCCTACGCTACTGGTTAAGTACACCTGGGTGCCTGGGCAAGGTCATCCATGCTTCAGTCCCAAATACACTTAGTTAGCCTGGTTAAGCCTGCTGACTAGCACCTGACTATTTCTGCCATCATCAGAATCACTGCTCCCCCTTCTGTCTCCTCTTCTTCTTCCTCCTCCACATCTACCTGAGGAGCTCCAGTGACTTGGTCATCCTCATCTACCTGGACTATGGGGACAGGGGCATCAGTATTGTCATCTTCAGAAGGAGAGCCTCCTTCAGCATTCCCTGTGGGGTCTGCTTTAGAGGTCTTTAGAGTCTCAGACTGGTCTAAGATCTCTCTAAGGTGGTCTGTAGTAAGGGATGGCCCTGTCTTCAGACCTCTTAAGGCACAAAGCTGCCTTAGCTCCTTAAAGGAGAATATAGCAAATCTGGGCGGTGCCTTTCGAGGGTCACTCTCAACAGAGACATTCCCAGTGGAACCCTCTGCTCCAGACATTGCTCTAGTGTGGGTGGATATGTTGCAATCTACCTACACTGGTGTTTACCTACTAAACCTATCTAGTAGTTGTAGTCAGGGTGTGCTACTCCTTATCCTCTACAACAACTAAGTTCAGTAGAACTTAAGTATACTGGTCTTGTTTTATATGTACCTAGCAGGTACCTGTATGATCTTTCAAATGATAATCTCAAAGATTGTAATGGTAAAACAAACAGCAAGCTCAGATCCCAATCCGCTGCACACCAATGTGAGAAGTTGGCCTGGTATATGATGCTCACTAGTTCTAGTGATCACCTTGTACCATGCCAAGCAACCCTTATGATGATCGGTTGTAAGTCAACCTTATAGACCAGTTATCCTAGTGGTAACGTGACAAAGCAGTCTTAGGCTAAACTCTGAAAGGCATGTGAAGCAAGCTGTTTTACCATATACAACCCCCTTGAATACCAAATGAAAGGACACCACACAGATATATATTGAAAATATATATATATTTATTAACTACAAATATCCCCTATACTCTTTATGAGCACAGAAGCACAAGCGTTAAAACAAAACACAGTTGAAATACACAAATGTTGCACAATATGGATGAGCCCTAGGGGCCACCTAAACCCTATACTAAGAAAGTGGTATAAGAGATACCAATCAGAAAGGAAACAGGCCTAGGGCCTTGGGAATCGCTGGAGCTGATCAGGACTAGCAGTGACTAAGTCGGGAAAGGCCAGCGGGACTCGGGTGCAGTGTTTAAAGTGCACGCACTCACCAATGCAATGTCTATGGTGCGTAAAAGTTATAAAGTTAGTTAGTTAGGAACCTTCCGAGTGACCTAGAAAGCTGAAACTTAAGACACAGACACTAGAGGTATGTACCAGTGTGGGAACACCGGCGTTGCTGAGTTACCTCACCCACAGGACGCGGGTGCATAGGGTCGAAGTAGTGTCGGGTTTCGTCACGCTGGTCGATGGTGTTTGGAGCTGGAGATGCTGCAGGCGGCTCGACGTGAGGAGTTCCGGTGGATCCAAAGGTGGATCTGAAGTTGTGAAGACCTGAAAGCAGAGGGGAATATGTTCAAAGTCACTAGCCAGTGACTACCGTGGAACCAGATTGGAACCAGGCGATGTCGGGTGCAAACAGGCGTTCAGGTGTAGCTTCTCTCTGCAGCCACGTGGACACGAAGAGATCGAGGACATCCAGGAGTCAATCACAAGCTGTCACACGCAGGCTTCTCGCTGTTGGCGTTGTCGGCAACTTGATTGGAGCGAACAGGCCTTGGCTAATGCAAGCCATGTAGGAATCAAAAAAGGCTTATCACTCAGACCAGCAAGGTCAGAGCGGGTGCTCCCTTTTACAGGAGCGAGGGCAAGTCTGAAGCAACCAGACCCGCAGTGTAGTTTGAAGGTTTTGTCACCAAGATGGCCGCTGACCACGTGGCAAGTGGCCGGGATGGCGCGTCGAGTGGCACAGTGCAAAAGGGCCCCACGCAGATCGTGGAGATGCTGGGGGGCTGATCTTCGGTGCAAGGGCTGCTTGGTGGTAAGGCTTCTCAGTCCCCAAAGCACAACATCGAGGGTGCCTCGGATGCTGCGCAGTCAGCTTCTCGGGGGTCTTTCATGAGGTCCGGTCCTACGTCTCTCGGTGCCTCCACGGGTCGCTTCTTTGCAGGGACTGTGGATCGGGCTGTGAGAAATCAGGGAGTCTGGGTCTTGTCAGGCTCTGGGTTCGGGCTCCGGCGGGAGGCGGCGGCAAAGCAGACATTGATTTGCTGGATGGTGCCTGTGTTCACAGGGTGGCCACTCCTAGGCCACAAGGGAGATGCTCTTCAGTCTTCTGTGCAGCAGAATGTCGAAGTCCAGTCGTCTTCTTTGTTTCAAGTTGATTCAGGATGATCTGAGGTGCTATGGCACTGCTCCCACTCTTATTCCCAATCTGAGGGGTGGATCACCTGCTAGGTCCCTCCTCTGGGTGGGACCAGGAAGGGGGGCGGTTACACCCCCTTTCCTTTGTCCAGCTCCTCGCCAGGCCTGGGTCTGGAAAGTCCCATGACCGGTTTGGACTGGCTTATGCGCGGGGACACCTTGTGTGCCCCGGGCATGTCTCAATCTATTCAGCCCTGTCCTACCCAATAAACAAAATCCTGTCTGGGGTGGTGCTCGCACCTCCCAAGGCAGGAAACCCTTTGTCCAAGCCTCCCTCGCTGGAAGGACTCCCAGCAGCAGGAGGTCAGACTTGTGTCTGTGGTGGCAGCATCCATTTTGTGATGCTGAGGCTCTGGTTAACTTTAACCGGGGTCAAGGCTATGTACATGTCGTGTCCCTCTAGAAGGGTGGAATGCTATCCCCGTCGACAGAACTGTCGAGGGGATAGTGTTCAAAATCGTATGACACCTTACTCAACATGTTTTGATAAAGCCAAACCAAAGTTAGCATATTACCGCGAGGATTATAATGCACTATACATGGTATGGCTATATCCAGGAACAGCTAAGGGAGTGGTTCCCGACAGCTGCAGACAGGCTCAGCTCATGCTAGAGCACCATCTCACATATTTCCAAGCACTCTGCCTCCAGGATTGATGAGGCCTTCCATAGGAGTGGCTGATAGGAACATATGTATCCAGTTTAGGTTAGGTATAGGGATACTACACCTAAGCAAGAGGTGATTACACCAACTTGCCCAAGCTGAGTGATCAGCCAGTTGTGTCAAATATGGAGGCCAGGCCAGGGGTGGCACAATACATGCTGCAGCCCCTGGTAGGCCTTGGAAACACCGATGCCCTGGGTACCTAGGGTACACTGTTACAGGGGCCAAAAAGGTGAACCAGTTCCAATTCGTACTGCACCTAGAGTGCATTGGCAGTAATCTAGGGCCAGATGTAGGTAAAAAACATTTACCGATTTTAAAATACCGAATTGTACCGATTCGGTATTTCAAAATCGGTAAATGGTATGTAGGTGCCAACATCTGGATTTGTTTCCGAATCCTTAACACTTCTTTAATTACCGATTTGGTAAATACCGAATCGGTAATGTCCATTCATTCCTATGGGCTTTGAAGCCCATAGGAATGATTAGGCATTACCGATTCGGTATTTACCAAATCGGTAATTAAAGAATTCACAAGGGTGCAGGGGGTGTCACTTTGACACCCTCTGGCACCCCCAAAACAGGCACAGGTGCCATGTGGCAGGCATACCTGCCCTAAGGGCAGGTCTGCCTGTCACATGACATAGGTGTGCATGCACACATGTGCATGCACACCGGAATCGGTATTTTACCATCAAATTGGTTTTGATGGTAAAATACCGATTCGTAAAGGCTCCTGGGACTCTGAAGAGTCCCACCTACATATGGGTGGCTTCAAATCGGTAAATTTACCGATTTTTTATTTTACCGAATTGGTAAAATTAACGAATTGGTAATTTTACCGATTCGGTAAAATATTGCCCCCTACATGCCAAATCTTGTTACCGACCGACCTACATCTGGCCCTTAGAGAGAGAACAGTAGGCTGTGGGTCTGATTAGCAGGCCCACAGCCACATTAAGTCATAAACCAGTGAAGCAAAAAGCAAAAATTTGGGGTGACCATAGGATAGCAGACCCTACTCTCCTACAGTAAGATAGGGCCCGATTCACAGATCTAACTTAAGACAAAATCTTAAACTTACTACTTTAGGTATTCACAGAAGTTAGGGTTATGTCTTAAGACAGACTTAAGACAAAATCCTAACTTAAGTCTGTCTTAAGCCTGTCTTAAGACAAACTTAAGACAAAATCCTAACTTCTGTGAATACCAAAAGTAGTAAGTTTAGGATTTTGTCTTAAGTTAGTTCTGTGAATCGGGCCCAAAGTATTTTTCTGCTGTTAGCCGTGCACCTGCAGCCTGTCTCCAATACACGTCTGGGGTGTGCTCGTCTGCACAAGCAGGAAGGCCTCCCACCTAGCCCATCCTCGTGAAACACCTCATATCAGATTTGTAATCAATATAAAAGATAAAAACACTTTTTATAATAAATATTGAAATCATAACTCAAAAGAGAATACTCTGCCATCCCACTTAAACAAATAATAACCCACCCACTCATATTATAAGTACCCACCACTTTCGCTAGCAACTCCGTTTCAGGAATTTGAATGCTGTCTGCAGAACTGGAAGTTAATTTGTGTCTCTTTGAGACTGGCATTGCTTCCTTACTGCTTTGTAGGTTTTGCATGTAGGCAGTGTGCATATTCTGTTGCTTGTCAATGACTGCTGTTCCTTAAACAAGCATTGGAAATGCAATAGGTCTCGCATTAGGAAAGTTTGAGCGATTGGTATTGTAAATGACACTTTTTATTTATGTGTTGGTTTTGAAAATAGCAAAATAATAGCTTTGTCAGTTACAATGTCAATAGTTTTAATCGCAAATGTGACACCTATAGCATTTGTAATGCAATGTGTGTTGTATTTACGTGACTTAGATGTATTGATATTACAAATAACAATGGCTTTTAATTTTGTTTAATTTTGTAAATAATTAATACTTAAATAACATTTATTGTAATTTATAATGGCAATAGCTTAAACGTTTGTAAATAACTTTTGTGAAGATTATGTTCAGTGTATTTTATTGTGACGAAAATCCAAGAACATTGCATTTGCACCTACACACACACAGAGCCACACACACATATAGATGTGGTGGTGGTGGATCTGGGGGATATGGTGGTGGTGGATGTGGTGTTGGTGATGGTGGTGGATGTGGAGGTGGATGTGGTGGTGGTGGTGGTGGATGTGGTGGTGGAGGAGGTGGGGGTGGATGTGGTGGTGGAGGAGGTGGTGGTGGATGTGGTGGTGGTGGAGGAGGTGGTGGTGGATGTGGTGGATGTGGTGGTGGTGGATGTGGTGAAAGTGGTGGTGGATGTAGTGGTGGATGTGGTGGTGGAAGTGATGGTGGGTGTGGTGGATGCGGTGGTGGATGCGGTGGGGGATGAGGTGGTGGATGAGGTGGCGGATGAGGTGGTGGATGTGGTGGTGGATGTGGTGGTGGATGTGGTGGTGGGGGTGGATGCGGTGTTGGTGATGGTGGTGGATGTGGGGGTGGATGTGGTGGTGGTGGTGGTGGTGGTGGATGTGGTGGTGGAGGAGGTGGGGGTGGATGTGGTGGTGGAGGAGGTGGTGGTGGATGTGGTGGTGCTGGAGGAGGTGGTGGTGGATGTGGTGGATGTGGTGGTGGTGGATGTGGTGAAAGTGGTGGTGGATGTAGTGGTGGATGTCGTGGTGGAAGTGATGGTGGGTGGTGGTAGAAGTGGTGGTGGATGTGGTGGTGGTGGATGCGGTGGTGGTGGATGTGGTGGTGGTGGATGTGGTGGTGGTGGATGTGTTGGTGGTGGATGTGGTGGTGGATGCGGTGGTGGTGGAAGTGGTGGTAGATGTGTTGGATGTGGTGGTGGATGTGGTGGATGTGGTGGTGGATGTGGTGGTGGTGGATGCGGTGGTGGATGTGGTGGTGGTGGGTGTGGTGGATGTGGTGGTGGATGTAGTGGTGGATGCTGTGGTGGATGCTGTGGTGGATGTGGTGGTGGTGAATGAATGTGGGGCCTCTTCCTTGACTGTTCTCTATATAGGAGAGACCCAACGTGTACCCCCATCAACTTGGAGCGCTTCTGTGTTTATTATCTGATGTTTCTTTATGGAAGTTGCTTTATGCTGAGCCAATTGTCCTTAAGGGATTACTGTTGGAATGATGTCCTCTGTACATTGTAGCCTACGCATACAGACGATCTGATGTGTAACATATGCTGTGCTTTAAATTCCATGCCCTTTCACCATCAAATCAATAAAGAGGTTTCGAAAAAAAAAAACATTTTTTTTTATTAAAGATCACTTAAACTGCTCACAAATATAAGTGGAGGGACTTGAGGTGTTACCCTCGGCCGAACACAGAGAGTAGAGTGCAAGTTGATGGGTGCTAGGAGGATAAAACACCCAACGATAGAGGTGTGGTTGTGCCAGGATGGTCAGGCAGTGGAAGATTCTGAGCTTGGAATGGGTATGACTTAGGAGAAGGGGCAGTTCGAGGTGAGACTGTAGATGGATTTGAATACCAGGCTGAAGGGTTAGTACACGGCCGAGTTGCGAACTGTGTGCCAGCCGGCCTGACAGTGCGAAAAAGGAAGAGACGACCTAGACAAAGTGGAATGGGTGTGGGTGACAAAACTGACGTTTCTGAACGGGTGGGAGGGCGAGAGGACAGTAAATATTTCAAGGCACTACGAGTATTGCCTTAGTTAGTTACCGGTAATGGATGAGCGTTAGGCGCTGCGAGGCCCTTCAGTGACTAATGGGAAAGAGATGGGCGGACATTTCATTTCACAGATGAGTGTAACTATCTCTGAAACTAGGCCGCCCATCGGGAAACAGGCGGTAGGAGGGGGCTATAGAGGCTAGAAAGAGGGATTTGGGTCAAAGCCGTGAGGGACGTACATGGGTCTAGTCGAACTAATTTAATAAAACAATAACCTACTGTGCAGGCTTTGGCATCGCAACACCCCGTGCTTAATTTGTCAAACGAACGAAGTGCGGGTGCCGGACAGTCTGAGAAGGGGGGGGGGGAGAAATGCGACACAGCGGGCAGGGGAGGGAATGGGTGTGGGTGACAAAACTGACGTTTCTGAACGGGTGGGAGGGCGAGAGGACAGTAAATATTTCAAGGCACTACGAGTATTGCCTTAGTTAGTTACCGGTAATGGATGAGCGTTAGGCGCTGCGAGGCCCTTCAGTGACTAAT
Source organism: Lissotriton vulgaris (assembly GCF_964263255.1). NCBI lineage: Eukaryota > Metazoa > Chordata > Amphibia > Caudata > Salamandridae > Lissotriton > Lissotriton vulgaris. Next base: position 5,803 of record NW_028254703.1, on the reverse strand, counting down.
GGGAAAGAGATGGGCGGACATTTCATTTCACAGATGAGTGTAACTATCTCTGAAACTAGGCCGGCCATCGGGAAACAGGCGGTACCTGCATGGACCGCCTCTGCCTGCTATACCAAGTACTGAGAGCTGCTTTTGGGTGAAGAACTTGGCTTTGAAAGTGAAATAACTCTTAGCAGCAGCTTCAGAAACTGTGTGTTGGCGAGTAGTAAGGTTCTTTATAAATTGTCAAACTTTATATTTTGCAGATCACTTGGCCCTGTCTTATTGGATCACTTGTTCTGTGTGGCTGTTGTACATCAGAGACCATGATTACAACTTCTAAAGTCTTCTGTGTTGAAATGGTCTTCTGGGATGAGCCAGGTAGTTGATGTCTGCTTTAACACAATGTGCAACAACCAATCGGCGGACCACAATAGCTGCACTTGACTGCTAAGTTCCTCTTTTGATTGTCAGAAGTTAATGAGAGATGGTGTGCACATACAACGCCTGCACCTGTCGCTGTTAGGTGCAAACTGCAAAGCAGAATAGAAACTATATACACGTGGAGAGGAACACTCCCAAGATGTCATTTCCAATAAGTAAGACTGATCAGGTAAGAAGTAATGAAGATCCATGATACCTGGTTCCCCAATCGTTGATTCAAGTTAGGGACCGCGTTGCGTCGATGTTCTATTATATCATCGGCGAAGACACATAACAATGAAAATGCATAGTAATGCGTCTTGTGAGGGCCACCTTGATAAGAGCCTGGGGCCTCATTTATGAGGCCTTGCATCAGTTTTGTGCTTCCGATGCGTCACTTTTTGTGACGCATCGGCGGCGTAAAACATGCCTCCTGTTGAGCACTATTTACAAAGTGACGCATCTAAGCAGATACGTCACTTTGTATACCCCTGCGCTACATTATTCCTGCGTCAGGTATAATGTATGCAGGGGGGCATTCCCCCGCAAAAAGCCTTGTAGAAGTGATGCAGTGAAATCTATGAGATTTCACTGCGTCACTGCTAGGACACCGTTGCATCAAAATCTTGCGCCTGCCTCACAGCAGGTGTAAAACTGACGCTGGCCCTTTCACATGGGGCTTGCCCAATGTGAAAGGACGCATTGCTGGAGTTGCGTCACTTTTGTGACACACTCCAGCATTGTGTCACTTTCACACTTACAGATACGTCAGAAATACTGACGTATCTGTAACTCCTTGTGACATGATGCGTCATACATTAAATATGACGCATCAGGCATGTCGCAAGGAGTGCGCACTGAGAAGTGGCGCATCGCTGCTTTCACGCAGCGATGCGTAATTTCTCATAAATGAGGCCCCTGGTGTTTAACCTTGTGTGCCGTGCATATACGTTGGTCATTCCCAGATCCAAAGTTGGAGTCATTACCAGTGAGATTACTATTCATATTTCCCCGACATATGTTTAAACTGTTATCACACAGTAACAAGTGATCTCCATTGTGCTCGTGTTTTCTATATTAATGTGCACAATTTTTATTGACCTGTGAAAAAACACTATAGTTTGACCCGTCTATTGAATATAAAGTATTGCTTCATTCACTTTCAAACATGCAATTTCCCTTTTTGATGCTTTGGGACGCTGACATTTGTACTAATGCTCCTCTACAGGTGAGACATTAGAGCTGCTTCACCTCTCCTCGAGTAGCTGCAGTGCACATCGCCCTGCGAGCAGTGGCATGGCAAGAGGAGGAGGCAAGGAGCCCCCCACCCCAAACTGCGGCTGTCGCTCGCTGGGGCAGCAAGAGCAGGAATCACCAGCACCCCCTCCCCACTCTTACATTCGGAGGCTGCAAGTGACCTAACGCAGAGACCGCCATGGGCAGCGAGAGGCCTAGCTATGCCACTGCCTGCAAACCCTGCCATTTTTAGGTCATGCCTCTCAATGTGCATGCGCATTGAGCGGAGCGAGACTATAGGGGCTTAAACAGCGTTTAACCAAGCACACGATTCCACGGGCGATTTGATGCAGTGCATGTGCGCTTTTAGCTCAATGCGCAAGCGCAATGAGTTAAGATGAGCATGCACAGCATCAAATCACCAGTCTTCGCCATCTGTTCCCCAGCCCCCAGCCGCCAGCACCTCCCCTCTCTCTCCCCGCACACAGCCAGCCTCGCATTTCTCCTCCCCCTCCCCTGCACATGCCACCAGCCGCCTGCCTGCCTGCCTGCCTCGCCTTTGAAGTGAAGCTTAGCTTCGGCCCCTGCTGCTTCACACCCTCATCGCCTCTCTCCCCGCTCCGCCCCTGCTGCGGCTGTGTCGCATTTCTCCTCCCCCCTCCCCACAGCTATGCCCTCCGTCTTGTTGTCTACCTCCTTCTAAACTCTGCCTCCATGCCCCTGCCAGTCTCTTTCTTTCTCTGACTCTGTACGTCTCTGCTAACTCTCTGTTACTACCTGTCTCTGTCTTTGCCTCAGTCTGTTGCTGTTGAGATCTTTCTATGGCTGTTCTTTAGTTTCTGTCCCCCCCTCCCGCCCTCCCCCCGAAATTTGGTTCTAGTTGCCCGCCTGATTTTATTGATACTAATTACCGAGTTCCTGGTATTGAGTATACTACATTTTACTTACAGGTGTCGATATGACCTACTCCAATAAAGCACAATTCATATATCTTAAAGGTGATTACATAACACATACTTTCAGCACAGCAGTGCAAGAAGATAGTGCGAGAAACCAAATGACTCCCTCCACGTACAACATTAGATCTTGGTTCGCTTATTTTCGGAATATCCGCCAGGGATGCAACTCTATAAAAGCCAGCACTGTCGGAGTGGCTTTCTTTGTGCTTGCTTGTAAATTGTGATATCTACCTGGCAGTCACTATTGCAGCCATTGGTGCAACGCCTTGTCCAGGGCAGGGTCGTATTGTCTAACACGTGACTTCTCTAAATCACTGCCTCAGGTCTCCTCTCTTCCAGCTTCCCATCAGCACAATGTTTCAACTGCTTTCTGGGAGCGCGGTGACAGACCTGTTCTTGAAACAAAAGACGTGTTTGTCCATCCCAGGCCCAAGGCTGCGCACCACGCGTCTGCTGGACAAGCGCCACCGGTGGAAGTGGAGCGCGAAACCGGCCACAGAACGCACAACCAGGCTCTGGAACATTCCATGGCCCTCGCCGCCTCGCGAGGGGCTTAGCCATAAAACTTCAGCTAGTTGATTTCCATTACTGACATAAATGCTAGAGAACTTTGCTGGACGAGCGCAGTTTGAAAATTAAAATATAACTCTAATGGTTAGAGAGGTCTGTTCGACTCCGTCACAATTTTGACTCATAAAGTAGCATATAGGGTTAATGTTCCTGCACCTAGTGCACCATGCAGGTGACGTCACAGATAATTATTTTGTTTAGAGAAGTAAGCAGACCCTTGCTTTTGAGGCTGAGATAATTTTGTAACGTACTGCTTGTAAGTGGCAATTCTTCTATTATAGCACAGTGACAGTGACCTATGTATCAGCATTAAGAAACTGCATGCAGACTGTAAGTCATGAGCACCCAGCACACAGCTCCACAGATGCACCCACCACACAGCTCCACAGATGCACCCACCACACAGCTCCACCGAAGCACCCACCACACAGCTCCACCGATGCACCCACCACACAGCTCCGCAGATGCACCCACCACACAGCTCCGCCGATGCACCCACCACACAGCTCCGCCAATGCACCCACCACACAGCTCCGCCGAGGCACCCACCACACAGCTCCACTGATGCACCCACCACACAGTTCCACCGATGCTCCAACTAAGCTCCACCAATGCACCCACTAAGCTCCACTGATGCACACACCACTCAGCGCAACCAAAGCATCACTCAGCGCAACCACAGCATCACTCAGCTCAACCACAGCATCACTCAGCGCAACCACAGCATCATTCTGCGCAACCACAGCATCACTCAGCACAACCACAGCATCACTCAGCGCAACCACAGCATCACTGGTTCAAATATGTTCTTTCAATGTTTCAAGCTGTTTTCAAGCTTTCACGCTTTATTACAAATCACAAAAAGATGTTAATATTTCACTTCTGTTCTTGGATTTTTGTCACAATAAAAAACACTGAACATAATCCTCACAAAAGTTATTTACAAAAGTTTAAGCTATTACCATTACAAATTAAATAAATTAGTTAAGTATTAATTATTTTAAAAAAATAAAAGCCATTGTTATTTGTAATATCAATACATCTAATTCACGTAAATACAAAACATGTTGCATTACAAATGCTATAGGTGTCACATTTGCGAAAGTTATAACTATTGGCATTGTAAATGACAAAGCTATTAATTTACCTATTTAAAAAAAAACATAAATACAAAAAAATTCATTTATAAGACCAATAGCTCAAACTTTCCTAATGCGAGATCTATTGCATTTCCAATGCTTGTTTTTACTCGTCATTTCCCCCTGCCTACATTTCTTTTGCACCTGACTTGTATATATGTGCAGAAGAACCGTATGCCAATGAAAGGCACACACTGCCAGGTGCACAGAGTATGAATGGAGACCTCTTGATTATACTACTGAACATAGGAGACTGGCACTTGCTTTCTTCTCTATTCCAAGTCCAGTCTTCACTGTCCTCTTCTTTGTCCACCTTCACACGATCAGGCCAAAAAAGCAAGTTCCCTCCCCTAAGACACGAAAGGGCACCTGAAAAATACAGGGGCATATTATCAAGCCTGTGCGCTAAAATTATCGCCGCTTTATCGGCCGAAAACGGCCGATAAAGTGGCGATAATGGGCTTGATAATATGCTCTGTGGAATTCCAATCGAAGCCCATGTTAGATGTCTTCACATCTAACATGTGCTTCGATTGGAAATCAATAGAGCATATTATCAAGCCCATTATCGCCGCTTTATCGGCCGTTTTCGGCCGATAAAGCGGCGATAATTTTAGCGCACAGGCTTGATAATATGCCCCACAGTGCTTTGGAAATTTGCAAGCCCCTTTCCTGTTGCAAGTTTGACATGTACGGTTGACCTGCGGTTTTATGAATGATACCCTGAAGGGAACATGGCTACCAGTGTCTCATTAACATCATCATTGTGTTTGAACATGGCGTAGAGCTGCGCAGCTGCTGTGCAGCATTGCTGAAATGAACCAAAGAAATGTCTGATGCGCAGACCTAGACTTTCAGATATGCTGCACAGCAGCAGTGCAGCCGTTCCACAGGGCTAAATAAAACATTGGCAAAGCCAATAGCTGTGACCAGAACATCCTTTTTAAAAAAAATTATTTAACTTTTATTTCAACAATCAGTTGTACATTGAGCAAGGTACATAGAAAAATTGCATAAAGATCAAAATAAAAAATAACATAAAACATATAATATAATAATTTGTGACCAGAACATCCTAACCCTTTATTTGATTCATCCAAAGCTCCACATCTTAAACCTTTATTTGATTAATCCAAAACTCTTCGTTCTTCCTTTCTCAGTCCCTCCTTCTCTCATGCTTTCCTTTATTGATTTTCGTATCTTTGTTTCTCTTTCCTGCACTGCGCTGCTCAGACTCCATGGGCCTGATTCACAAAACTAACTTAGGACAAATTCCTAAAATTGCTACTTTTGGTATTCACAGAAGTTAGGATTTTATCTTAAGGCAGACTTAAGACAGAATCCTAACTTAAGTCTGTCTTAAGACAAAACCCTAACTTCTGTGAATACCAAAAGTAGTACGTTTAGGATTTTGTCTTGTTAGTTCTGTGAACCGGGCCCCCTGTGTGTTGAACAGACAAGTCGTGCCTCGCCAGGAGCCGGGTAAGGTGAGCAGTG
>NW_028254702.1:0-115866 GCF_964263255.1 Lissotriton vulgaris | reverse complement strand
CTGCGACCCCCCGAACCACGAATCATCACTGGGTACGCACACGCTGAGTTCTTTCAGTACCACTAACTCACTGCACCACAAGTTATTTCCCCGCAGCCTTATTAAAGCAGAATTCACTAGGCAAAAAGCATTGCTCCCAGTACAGCCCCCCTTCATTACGCATTATCGCAGGGTGCGTACAAGATCAAAGCCAAAGATACTACTGACTCAGTACACAATGTATCATCGGTAAGAAGAATGAACAGTTTTATGTCAGCAATGAGGCATACTATCACTTTTAAGTGGAATTCATGCAGAATCCAATCGACAAAAGACATTACTCCAATTGCTGTGTCCCCCTCCCCCCAGACCGCCCATCATCGCTGAATATGTACACGCTAAACACCAAAGGTACTAGTAACTCATTGCGCCAAAAATCACTATCACGTGGCCTTACTAAGGCACCATTCACAACACAAAAAACATTACTATCAGTATTTCCTGCCCGGACCACGCATCATCGCAGGCTCCATAGAGCCTTCTTGTTTTAGATACCGCTAACTTAGGGTAAACCAAACTAAGTATAACACCTATCAAACCCTACACAATATCCCTTTTTTATGCTTCCTTGAAAACTTATTTTATATGACTTATAGAATTAGTTTAATAATAATATACACGCTGCATACATGCTCTATCTTCCACTTCATTCATAATTGCAGATGATGCACTCCACCCTAAGATGTACACTGCGGACAGCAGGATTTACAACTTAAATTCACCTTTGCATCTACACTATAGGCAGCAGGAAATTCAACCTTGATTTATTTATTGCAGGGAGAATTATACTGCATGTACTCAGATTTTGTTAAAATAAGTGAAAAAGCATTGTTCTATAACTGTACTGACTACTAGCTTCCATGTACACTGTGCACAGTAGGGGTCACAACTTGATTTTACCTTTTCATCTAAAATACAGACAGCATTAAATTCAGCCTCGATTAATTTAAAACAGACAAAAAAATAGTGCTGATGCTCTTCTAGTATGCGCAAGCACCTTCAATTGTTGCATTCTATGAACTATGATAACAAAGAATGTAGAAAATTGCGGCAAAATGTACCTCCACCACCGGCAATACCAAGTACCTCTGGGACATCACCTTCACATCGCCACCAGACATACGTCCCAATTTTGAGAAAGTTAGAATGCACTATGTAAAATGCAATTGTTTAATTTGTTATGGGGGGCAATCACTAGACCTAGTTTACAGAGCAATTGATAACCATCGATGCTAGTTTTTTCCCCCCTCAAAGTTCATATAGTCCAGTATGCAACAGTGAATGGTTTGAGTGCAGCCCGCTCAGACCACGCACCATCGCAGGGTGAGCACACGATAAACACCAAACGTACCACTAACTCAGTACACCATATATAATCGCCACGTGCCCTTGTTAAGGCAAAATTCAAAAGTCAAAACACATTTTTACCAGTGCGGTCTGCCTGAACCATGCATCAACGCAGACTCCACACAAACCGCACCTACTTCAGTACGCCACAACTCATGAACCCTTTACGATAGAATGTTCTGTTTATTATTTCACATACAATGTTCCTACCTTTGTACAGCAGAAGTCATAAACCGTTCATGATTAAATATCTGTATATGATATCATGATTACTATTCTACTTGTTACCAACAACAACGTAATAAAATGGAGTCGAGCACACATGCCCGTACCCACTTCAACTATCTATCTGTGTCTGTGTTTTCATTGTGTTTGTAAAATGCTGCTCCTCCGCCCTACCACATTATATTGTGGTATGAATAGTGTATGCAACCAACTTACCTGTGACAGTCAGTGTGGGCTATTCCTCTTTTTTTTTTTAAGTATATTTATATAGCGCAAAATCAACCCAAAACTATACCAGCTATTTATATGAGCACCATATTTACAATACATTTTCAGGCATGCGTACGTTACGTCATTACTCTACAATAACAGTATGTGCACTCAACTCCGACACTCGAACACTGATTTCCAGTATGAAGTTGTACAGTGTACCTGAATGACCACATATGTAAATATATTAGCTGCCCTTCATGTGCCAAAAACTACAACTTAAATCTTTCACAGCCCTGTATTACTACAGCTACAACACTCCACTGAATTTACAATAAACATTCATAATCGCAGAAATACGTCATGCCTATCATATTTTATGTATGCAACTATCAACGAATATAGAGTTAGTGATACCCCGTACCTTCCATGTTGGCCAAGTTGTGGTACTTTACAGATATAATGACACATTCGCATTTAAGACCCGGGTGACGTCAGCACTACAAAACGGACACCTGAATAACTTAATTTGTCATATAGCTCACAACGGGACCATGCCCATAGCTCCGGAATCATGCTTCAGAGCCTCGTGCAGCACTAGCGTACGTCAGGCCAGCCCTCTCCACTTACGCTACCAGGAAAACACAATAACAAAACATGGCCCAGATTTCCATAGTAGTGATTTCTTAATTCCAGGTCTAGTTGTCAGAATGGCCCACACACTCCCTCATAGCTGGTATACACCCACACCACACCCATCCAACGCATCCGTCACTACACACGTGACCGTACCTATAAAAATGATGGGTCGCACGTGCTGTACACCATTTTAGAGTTGCTCCCATCTCAAACTCTGTGATGGCCCGTCCTGGTGGTTTGGATGCCTCATGAAGGCCCGAACCACCGGAGAGTGGGCCCACTACCACGTTCGTGGCCTCTTTGGTTACTGAGTTAGTGGTACGGGAAGGACTGGGCGGGTGAAGAACCTGCAATGGTGATGATGGGAGCACGAGTATTTCGTTAGCCATAGAGATATCAAGACTCAGCACCATATGTGAGACTTCTTAGTGGCAGATCGGGACTACATGATGTAGAAGGTGTCCTGTCCATGAAAAGGTGAGCAGTGAGGCCTGGGTGTGCATCGGAGGGACTCGAAGGGCTGTAGCAGACTGGATACAAAAAAGCGACGCAGCGATTTAGACGAACGCAGTCCTATATAGTGTATGAAATTGCTTTTTTTTTCCAATAGCAGGAACGTTTTTATAATCAGTCAAATGTCGGGAATATAAACTATACAAATAATTCTTTTAAATGTGAGAGGGAATGTGTGTGAAAGGGTGATGTTATTCAATTCCACATTAAGATAGTAACAATTACCAATCATAACATCTTTCTTTTACTATCTTTTAGATGTAGAGCTTCAGGGTGCATTATGTCCCGGCACGTGGTGAAAAACACACTGGTGACAGCATCCCCCCAAACACCTCTAAAACACAACGTTCAAGGATTCTGCAATGATGCGTGGCCATCGTAACAACTTCTGAGAAAGCTGCTGCGACACGTAGTGCACCACCTTTGAATCACACCAATAGCACAAGGTGAGCAAAGAAGCTTGTTTCAGAAACAACAAGTCATCAGTGATAGGAGAAAGTGGGTAGTGTGCAGCAGCTTCACTGCGTAGGAATGTACAATTACCTCTGGCCAGTGAGATTAGAGAGGTTACAACAGTTTGAAGAGCAGATGTATGAGCCCCTTGCGCCACTTTTGTTTCACTTTTAACATGGGAAAAGTGGCGCAAGTAGCTTCTAAATCTGCCTCTGACTTCCCAAGAAAAACACTCACTTCGGACTCTGCGACACAATGGGGTGCAAAGGCTAGATACCCAATATTGAGCACTCACCGCTATGCAGTGGGAGTGCATAGGATATAGTACTTTGGAAAAAAACAGCGCACCTCCTTACAGTGGAACTTGTTGTAATATAGTATCCTGAGTGTACAAAAAAATAAACCAAAAATATACGTGATCATTTGTATGTACTATGCTATTACTAACTCTATATACTATCTTTCAGATCACTAAACTAGAGGGTGCACTATGAAGCAGCACGTTCTTGGTCACACAACGGAGCGGTGAGCTACAAGTATTTTCTCCAGTTTTAACTGCAACAACTATAACTTTCTCTCTCTCTCACTTTTAATGTTGTTTTTTCTTTCTTTCTCTCGCTCACTTTCTCTCACATCGTTTCTCTCACATCGTTTCTCTTTCTCTTTTAAAGTTATGGACGCTGCTGTCCACTCTGACGTGTAGAACAAAAGCTGAGTTCAAGTTGTGAACTCTGTTGGTAACAGTGTTTACACAAGGTAAGCAGAGCGGCCTAGATATACAATCCCTCAGATTTAATGCATTAGAATTAAAAGTCCTTATTTACAAGCCCCTTGCGCCACTTTTGTGTCACTTTCAACATGAGAAAAGTAACACAAAAGTGGCAAAAGAGTCTTGTAAATAAGCTCTAAAGAATATTGTCCTGCATAATAACTTGATCTCTCACCTAATTCTGTCTCATCTCTGAATCATTTTAAAGACCTGTTGATCTGTAATGTAAATCTGATGCAGTAGACACTTCCATACAGACACCACTTGAAGGCGGGGCTATAAGACAAGTGAAATGTATCAGGCACACTGCACATGTAAAAATAAGGAAATATCGTCACGTGTTACCTTCACTTGTAATGTTTTACCTCATTTAGTCACATCGATCTAATTTTAAACACTAATTTTCTTTTTTGATTCGCAGATTACCTACCGTACTTCTATTGGAGTCCATATCACATTTTGCTAATTATATTGTTTTGTTAAAGTTATGTTTCTAGTTATTTATTGTATTGTTATCTTTAAGTTACGTTTTCAGTTATTTATTGTTGTTTTGATAAAAGTTCATTTTAAAAAAGTATATACGTCTTTTTTTGAGAGGTGGCGGTCCCCAATAGAAATGATATTTATAATTTGAAGTATAATTCTGAGGCTACCTCTTTACCAGATCTTTACCATAGTCTATAGCTACTACTAACGGTTCTTATGGAAAAGTTTTAAAACTCCAGCACAGTAACTTTTTTCATTAGCAACATAGTGTGGGGAACTTCTAACCTCTGTGCTCACGTAAGTGTTCCATGAACCTGTATCCTCTACATGACAGAAAGGAAAGCAAAGTAAAACAGAACACTTTGTACTAGATTTACAACCCCCTTGCACCACTTTCGCGTCCAAGGCCCCCACTACAAAATTAGAAGTGTGTGGGCCTCAACAACGCCCCTCAAGCCCCGGGAACCACCACCCCCCCTAGATCTGTGTATTGTGGGAGGCAGGCTGTGTGGCCATCCACCTGGTGCCCTCGACGGCCCTGGAGACCACCACACCCAAGGGCCGGTTCCTACAGTGTCCCGGGGTACCTAACCCCGGGACACTGTTGTTTGCTATGAGAGGGCGAGAGTCTCGTGCCACAATGCTCCCATGGTCCCGCCGGCTTTCCGCGTTCTTAGGGAGCCGGCATTGCTTTTCCGCAAGGGGAGATGCTAACTTGCATGAGGAAATGCAATCTTCTTTGTATTTTGAAAGTGAGAACAGATTTAACTGCTCTGTCTTTCAAAATGCAAACTAAGTTTGCTATGGCAGGGCGGGAGCCTCGGCTCACACCCTGCCATAGCAAACAGCAGTGTAGAAAAAATCTTCCAGTAAGACAACAAAGGATTATGAAGCCCATTATTGCCGTTTTAGAGGTTAGTTAGCTGCTGCTAAAGCGACAATAATTTTAACGCCGTCCTTGTAAATATGCCCCTAAGTTTTGGAATGGCGACAATCCCGTCTCCCATTTAAATAGCCACAAAGTATTTAGTGAGGAGCACACTGTGAAACGAGAAGCAGCAGTGTCTGATTGGGATCGATAAAGAATTGCCAATTGTTGAGTACAGAGTAGGCAAATTGTACATGGGGTTTTGTAACACCAGTGGCTATTGCTCGCGCCCTCTCTTGAGGGTAATTCGAAGAGTTGTGTACTTCTTTTGCTCCTAATGTACACAGTGTTCTTTCATCTCAATTTGCTTTCCCTTCTGTCATGTAGAGGACCTGGGTAAATATGATGGTTTCTGTATAGCCAGCACCTGTGAACCCTACCCCCAAACAGCTTACTGCCTGTTACCATAGTAACAGTTCATGGAACACTCAACTGAGCACACAGGTCACAAGTTTAGTCACAATTTACACGATCCCTGGGGTCTAGTACATTTACCTCTGTTGAAATTAAAGCAGAAACCCCTTTTTCCAGTATTGCCGGCAGGTTTCGAGTAATCGTCGGTACCCGTACCTGATCGAAAGGGCGTCCCCGCATATTGCCGGGAGGATTCGCCAACATTACTTCCTACCAACGGCATTTTTAACATTCCTGTCTCCTTCATTTTATCCCAAGTCAAAGAATCATAACAATCCCAGGTTAAACTTTTATTATGCTCCTTTGCCTTTCTGAAAAGATTATCGTAACAGAACCAATGGTTACCCTGGTGCGATGTCGAGTACCCCATGATTCGTGATTGATAGATTGGAAACTCGGAAAGCAACTCAGGCCTACGTTCCCCCAAGATTGACGTAAAAATTCCCCAAGCATTGCCCCAATTGCCAATATTCTCATTCACTTTAAAGGCGGCCATTTTTGCGCGCCAAACACTCGGATGCATGAGATCCTTCTGACTCTTAACATGCTCTACCTCATAATGATCAACAAGCAATGAGAAAATGTTCACATACTCCCCCGCCCAAATCTTTTCCTTAATTGCCAAAGGAACATGTTGACCCAACTTTTCTCTCCGAGAGGGTGTTGACTCATCCCTCGCAATCGGCAATGGCCGCTTACCTGCACCTGACGCTGCCTCTGAGGTCGCAATCGTCCCTGGTGTCTTGTCCACTACTGCAGCCGGCACGGACACCTTGGCTGCCTCCCGTTTCTCACGCAATTGCTTTATCAGCGCCTGCGCGTCGACAGCCGTGGCGCCCTCGTTACCTTTACCCAACCACGCTGCCAATTGTGCTGCCAGCTCGGGCGGCATATCATCCTCGGACACGGGGGTGACCACAACGGGAATCGGATTCCCCTCCTCCGGCACGGGAGTTGGTGCCTCGAGCGGGGCACTGGGACCCGGGATGTCTTCTCCCGCTGCTCCCCTCCTGGGCCTCTTGTTTTTCCCTCCCGGGGCTGCTCCCGCCAAGGGACGTTTTGGCCCCCCTTCCTCGTTCTTATCCACCCGCTTCTTTAGTTCGGACATCTCCTTCATGAGAACACGCAGCATCTGTTCAGTAGTCATGCGTTTTCCCACCTTCTTCGGCATTCTCCAACAGAGTAACTGTAAAACAAACAAGAACGATTAAAACGCTCAAAATTGGCTCTTCGTTCCGTCTCGAGCTCACGGGCAGCGAGGAGGTGCAGCTTCAGAGCACAGGAACAAGAGGATGTCTTCAGGTCTTGCGTCCCTTTTTATCCATCTTCAGGGCGGGCGTAAACCCGCCCCTGCCTGCCCCGAGGGCGTGGCCGGCCACGTCAGTGTCTAGGCCAGCCCACTCTAGGGCGGGAAAAAGCGCGCCCCGGCTACGCCACTTCGGGCATACCAGCCGAGACGCGCCTCCCGCCCAAAATGGCTTCCCGGGGGGACCGAGGCACTCTGCCATACGTTCGGGGGGACCGAGTGGTCGCCCCTTTCCACAAGTTTAGCACACAATGTTGCTAATCCAAACAGCAAGTGTGCTTGACTTTTCAAAAATTTCCATAGGAACCATTAATTGCAGCTACAGCCTCTTATTGAAAAGGTAGAAGAGCTGGTAAAGAGTCAGCCCGGGTATTACACTTCCAGTTATAAACATCATTCTTTTCTTAGTAAAACTTTGAGCCCCGCCAGCTATTCTTTTACAAATTAAGGGGTATAATTTTAACGGCTTCTTGTGAATATGCCCCTAAGTACCCAGTTAATGTCACATGTGAATTAGGCACGGAAGGGTATTGAGTAACCCTGGGCAAAGCACTACGCTACGCTCGCGTAGTTTGCGAAGCTTGCACAACTTTGCACTACGCGAACTGAACGTAGCACAGTACAAACAAGTAGAGTAGCGTAGTGCAGCCGTCATTTTTTGCTTGCTCGTGGTCCTCAACGTCAAATTGGTGACCACGAGCAAGAAAAATGACATCCTTGTGAGACTTTTTCCTTGTTTACGGTCGGCAACATCAAGTTGCCGATCGCGAGCTTGGAAAATAAACCTCCCGGTGAGATTCTCAATGTGGGGAGGTCAGGTTTCTCATTGCGAGAGGTCACGCATGCTTGCGATCGCTCGCGATGAGAAACTACCTGTCCGCATGGAGAAAGCTGCAGCTCGAGTAAAAATGTACTCGAGCTGCAGAAAAGTACAGCTTGCACTGTGCAAGATGCCGTTTTTAATGATTGCAGAGTGCCGGATGCTTGTCCGCACTGTGCAGTGATTGAAAACGACATCTTGCACAGTGCGAACATGCTACTACGCAGTTCCCGTAGTACTACGAGTAGTGTGAAGTGCACTTTGAAATAGCATAGCGCTACTTCGCGAACTACGCCCACCCCTAGTATAGAGGCGTTTTGTAGTCTAGGAGACGGCCACCTTCCCAAGAATTGTTTACTAATTGTTCGAGGAGTTCAAGGTAACTTAAGTCCGGGGATTGTCATACTCAGGATCTTTATTTTAATATGCAGGGTGTGCCTCAGCAGTCTCTGAAGCCTCGGTGATGCTAGGCAGTACCTTATTTGTTTTGTAATCACACGGGCAGTACCTATGGTGTAAAGTGATACACTCATAGAACTCTTGTAGTTGTATAATTACTCAGGATTTATGTGCCTAAGCGTTACTTACATTATTTTTTGTAGGTGCACTGTAATGTTAAATAGTATTGACATTAAAATCTTCTATAAACAGATGATTATCACATTAAATAATAGTCAAATGTTGTCAGAAAAAGAAGACCTATACACTCAGTTATGTTTTTTTATTTTTTATTATCCTTTATTAAAATAGAAATAAATAAATAGAAATGTAACTTTAACAGAACAGTATAATAAACAAAACGTGGGATGGACTCCCGTGGTAGCAGAGTAGGTAAGCTGCAAGACAAAAATGAAACATAAGTATGTGTGCTATGTGGAAGAGGTAAAAAAAGCTAGTTCAAATTAAAGGATCATAGTGAAAATGGAAGGGAGGGTAGTGGGTGGAAGTGTGAAGGGGAGGGAGAGTTAAAAGTAGAGAGGAAGGAGGAGATATAGCGTTGGCCTATTGCACTCAGTCCTTAGTGTTTACTGTTCGTCACTCGTTTGTCTAGGATGCAGGGATCTGCGATACAGAGTGTGGTTTAAGAAGTCTTTAAAATGAAATACATGAAGCCAGATATTTTGGGCCATATTATGAAGGAAGGGCGATAACATTATCGCAGTTTTAGCGGCAGCAAACCGCTGCTAAAGGGGCAATAAAGGGTTTATAATATGGTGTTTTGAATTTTCTTAGAAGCTCAGGTTTTAGTGTGAACCTGGAATTCTATGGGAATTTACAAGTGCATGTTATCAACCCTTTATCGTCGCTTTAGCTGCAGTTTCCTGTGGCTAAAGTGGTGATAATGTTGTCGCCATTGTTTGATAATATAGTCGTACATTATTACTTACTGTAAAATTGCTTGTATGCACCTGTGCACCCAGAGTGTTGCATCCCAGTCTCTACCCCGCAATGTGCTCAATTGTAGGTCTTGCACACTGAGGCTTAACAGCTCACCTGCCACCACTGGTGTCCCACAACATGTTAGTGCAAGCTCCGAGTCCGGGGTACATTTAAATAGAAGAGCAGCTCTCAACAATGGAACAGTGTCTTGATACTGCAATGGTAGGTGTTAGACTGCTCAAGGCATCATTGCAGGAGAGAGTTCCCGCTCAGCCCCTTTCAGCCAATCAATTAATTTCTGTAAAGAGAGAAGTAATTTAATGGTGGAAACGTTTGGAGGTAAATTAATGTTTATTTTAAGCTTGATAGAAAATAGGAGTTGAGTGCATCCTTCGTTTTTGAAGTACGATCAATCGTTAGTGATAATCGTGGTTCAAGAGGAGTTAGAGTGCACAAGAAAACACAAGGTTAAATAATAATATATCATGCTAATGTTTATATACAGAAGAATAGAGCGTATGCTAGAAGCTTAATGTTTGCGTGTAATGCAGTGGAGGGAGTCTGTGTGCATGTACACTCAGTAAGGAGGTAACTTAAAGTGTCCCAAAAGCCAACGCCACGTGTCTGTAGAGCAGCGCCTGTTGCTGGCTGAGGTCTATACTACGGTCCAGTAGGTCCTTAAAATTAGATCGATGTCATTGAATGAGGTGAGAGATTACATCATTATGGAAGGCAAGATCGCTTTTTCTCACATGCACACTCAGGGTAGTGCACCCCACCCTCCTGCAGAAACACCGGCAACAGGAGTCTGTAGGGCAGCACTGCCCGTAGGCTTAGGCCTACCTTTTGGTACAGATGGTATTTAAAATGAGACAGAGATTTGACTGAATGAGGTCAAAGATCAAAAATGAACATAACACTTGGCAATATTGCTTATTCGCACGTGTGCAGTCTGCCTGATGCATCCCACCCCTCTCGCAGGCTCACGCGGAAGAGGTGTCTGTAGGTAAGTGCCTGCTGGCTGAGATCTACATTATGGTCCAGCAGGTCTTTAAAATGATTCAGAGATGAGACTGAATGAGGTGAGAGATTACATCTTTATGCAGGACA
Organism: Lissotriton vulgaris; assembly: GCF_964263255.1. NCBI lineage: Eukaryota > Metazoa > Chordata > Amphibia > Caudata > Salamandridae > Lissotriton > Lissotriton vulgaris. The sequence continues at coordinate 105,227 of NW_028254702.1, read as the reverse complement.
ATATTGTTTGTTCGCACTGCATTTAATTGGAGGTCTTGTGCACCTAGGCCACTCTGCTTACCTGTTGCAAACACTGCATTTAGCAGAGCTCACAACTTGAATTCTGCTTTGGATCTATATTGCAGACATAGTTGAATTTAGCCTTTATTTATAACTCTGCACTGTGGACAGCACGGTTCATAACTTGAAAAGAGAAAGAGAAACAGTGTAAGAGAGAGGAAGAGGAAGAGTGAAGAGAGGAAGAGAGATAAAGAAATAATGAGAGAGAGAGAGGAAGAGAGAAAGAAAGACACTGAAAGTGTGAGAGAGAGAAAGGAATAGATGGAGCAGGAGAGGTAGTGTTGACACTGGAGAAAATCTTCGCAGCTCACCTTTTTGCCACTGGTGTGTGTCCAACAACGTGCCGGGTTATAGTGCACCCTCAATTTAGTGATCTGACAGCTAGTATACAATTAGTAATTGCAGAGTACATACAACTGCACATGTATCTTTCTGTGTTACGCCTCTGCACACCCAGGCTGCTGTATTCCATCAACTCCCACTACAAGGAGGTGTCTATGCGCTCTTTTCCTCCAATGGTGCTATATCCCATGCACTCCCACTGCATAACGGTGAGTTCCCATTACTCTGCACCCAGACTGCTGCACCCCATACACTCCTAGTGTCCGGAGGTGAGTGCCCGTTCCTGCGCACCCAGACTGTTGCAACCTATCCACTTCCACTGTCCGGAGGTGATTGTACATTCCTACACACTCAAGTTGCTGCACCCTATCCACTCTCCCGCCCACAAGAGACTTGGTAAAGTGCATTTAGAACAGTGCTTGATATAAATATCAATAAATATGTAATTAAATAAATAAATATTTAAATAAACACATAAAACAAATTAAAAAAATTACTGAATGGACTGAGAAAGTATTAAAACCCATTGCTTCAGATTAAATGCATGTTAAAAAGTAAAACAAATTTAAACTTTTTATATATATCACAGCATGGTCTAATCAAAAATAGGTTTGATGTAAGTAAGACTAATCTTATTACCAATAGTGTCCCATAGGAGCGTAAAGTAATTTAGCCAAAATGGGATTAGACTAATAATCCTTGCCTATTAATAAAGTGCCAGTGCAAACTAAAGTGTCACCTAAAGAACCAAGGAAAAGGGTTCTAATGCGCAAATGTGCATAAATCTATACTAATATAATAAAGAGAGAGCCCAAACCTTTGAGGCGGGTAATCTCAGGAACCACAGCACCAATCACAACACCCAATAGAGTGTTGGAAAGGGCAGTTGCAGCAGAAGGACATAGGCTATGCAGACGCCCACCATATACATTTAAAAGGTTAAATAACTATGCCAGCAAAGTAGTTCCTTGTGGGTGTGTCTGCATTGTGCTGTGGGCGTGTGCTGGGGGCGTGACAAACGCTGTGGGCGTGTGGTACGTTTCGCCCTTCATGGCATGTCTCATATCGTGTGCTAATCCCACCCTGCTCCCTCTAAATACCCCTGCACCCCATAATCATAACCCACCCTTACTCCTTAAAATAGCCCAACACCCTTAAACACTAACCCATCTTAACCCTATAAATATACCCTGTACCCCAAAAACCCAAACCTATCCCTTAACCCTAAAAATACCCCTGTACCCCAAAACCCAAACCTAGCCCTGAACCCTAAAAATACCACTGTACCCCAAAACCAAATCCTACCCCTAAACCCTAAAATACCCCTGTACCCCAAAACCCAAACCTAGCCCTGAACCCTTAAAATACCCCTGTATCCCAAAACCCAAATCTACCCCTGAACCCTAAAAATACCCCTGTACCCCAAAACCCAAACCTAGCCCTGAACCCTAAAAATAACCCTGTACCCCAAATCCAAACTTAGCCTTGCACCCTTAAAATACCCATGTACCCCAAAACCCAAACCTACCCCTGGACCCTAAAAATACCCCTATACCCCAAAACCCAAACCTAGCCCTGAACCCTAAAAATACCAGTGTACCCCAAAACCCATACCTATCCCTAAGCCCTAAAAATACCCCTGTACCCAATAACCCAAAACTATATCTGAACCCTTAAAATACCCAAACACCCCAAAACATATACCTCAGTACCCCAAAACATATACCCCTATACCCATACTTACCTTATCCAAACATTAAAAAAGCATGCTTTTACCATTCATGCATTTACAATGAATTTCGTTGTAAATGTATGTGTGGTAAAAGCATATAAAATGTAATGCCATGCGTTATAATGGCATTGCGGAGTCATGGTACTTTCATAATGAAAGAATGCGGAGTGATGGTATGCGGAAAGAAAGGTGCGGAATAATGGATGTTTACCCTCCCCCGGTAAGTACATTGGTGGCAAGCGGCCCACATCTCCAGCAACATACTCATATTTTTTCACCACCCATTTGAAAAATACACAGGTCGCTCTCATTGATGGCCAGCACTGACATACACTTTTAGAAACACCTCCCGCCACAAGTTCGAGAATTGCGAACTTTAGAGCTGTGGAGCTATGTTCGAATCTCGGCATCAGCTCAACATCCTGTGATTCCAGGCAAATCGCTTTGTCTCACCGTGCCTACCACAAATGAATGTGTTCTTCTGTAATATAAATTGTGCTCATGCCATGTTGTCGAATTCACGCTATATAATATTGCAAGGAAAAATAAAGTAGGGAAGCTCGAGTTCACACACTACTGAACCCGCACCCCAGGCAGTCGACCCACCCCAGAGGCGCTTCACAGGCCTGTCACAGATAAGAAATGCTATCAAAACGAAATCCTACAAAACAATATACTACTGGCCGGCAGCAATAATACCCGGACAACGTCGGACGGGCTGCTAGTATATATATATATATATATATATATCTCCACCAAGTCGATCCAAAGGCTCCGGGCGCTCAACTGTGGGTGCTCTGCAAAGGGGCCGGATCAGGGCCCAAAACAATTTTCTCCCCAAGGATGCGGCACTCAGCGATTATACGTTTTAAACAGCATATACTTTATTTCTCCAGCTCGGACCAACGCGTTTCAGCCATCACAAGCTTTGTTCACGGTAAGTGAGCTTTTTTCTATGTCCACTATTTATCTCATTTAAAACAATTATGGTGCATTATGGGATATGTGGTCAAGTTACATTTCATTACTTTTGCAGATTGCAGGTAGCAACGTATATTTATAGTATTTACAGATTTTGAAACACACGCTCTGCTTTACGCGCATAGAACATTTTAACAGCCTCATATTGTATGCATATGTAGACATTTTCTCAGGTATTGGGTATCGTACCCTTTTCCTTCTCATATTACAGTTCTCATTTAACATTATACTTTTCCCAGTGTCTATCGACTATTAATTGTTGTAGCATAAGTTTTGTAGGGATTATTCTAGATGTCAATCTGCAAAAGTAATGAAATGTAACTTGACCACATATCCCATAAAGAGTTGTAACAGAGTATTCTCAGTGCCACCCGTACTAGAAAAGTAAGAGCTTCACCACCTGCATGTACTGGACGGGTACAGTAACGCAACGGCAACGCAAGTCTAGGTCACTCCTCATGGCGTGCGTCTCTTTTTCTCGGGTGCAAGTTTACTGCGCTGGCATTATGCCGGCTTGCAGAAAATAACGTACCAATTTTCCAAAACAAGAGATAAGAAGAAGAATAAGACTGGTGTACTTTCATAGTCGACTCCAATGGAAGTCCACAGTGCTCGTAGAATTTGTTCCTTAAACTCCCACTAATGTTAGAGCAAGGATGAAGAAGTGTGAGGTTAGATAGATACTGGCCTCAATAGTTATGTAATGCGCTTGCAAGTTGCTAGTTGTACTGCAACAGTAAATTTCTGCTGAATGATTGAGTTAATCTTAAAGAGCATTGGTTACAGACTATGTCTTTCTTTCTTCAGATAGATGCTCCTTCCAAACAAACAAGGAGGAAGGAGCTGGCTAGAGCGGCCCGGCAACGGAGGATCGATGCCACTATTGCAGAATATCGGCGGCTGGTGGCCCTGGAGGACGACGAAAGTGTGCATTCGACCACAACAACAACGTCGTCTGCATCGGCCTCCTTGCCCCCACGGGCTGCCACCCAGCACAGTGCTCCACCCAGAATGAGCCGGGCTGCCAAAGCCAAACGCCACCGCCGAGCAGCAAGGACAACAGCTGCCTCTCACAGCCATTGCACCTGCAAGGCAGTGAGGGCACGCCTGAGCCGCAGTACCCTGAGGGTGTCCCGCCTTCAGCAGGAGCTCCACCACTTTACAAACGTGTTGGAGGGGCTCCGCGTAGAGCACGCCTTGCTCCGCCAGGAGTATGATGCCCTGGCCCAAAAAGTAAACAGCATCCACCCATAGTGTCCCTTGCCCCTTTTTTAGAGACTTTTGGGGGGTGGGAATTGGGAGTTGGGTTTTTGGGGACTTTTGAAGGACAATCGTTGGGGTTAGGGAGGGTTTTGCAGGAGAATATTTTGTTAGGGATATAAATATACTTTTTCAAACTTTATCTGAGCATACCTGTTTTTTACTGCTTGCCTGGTGGGTGGGGGTTTAACAGTGACTTTGTTTTCCTGAAAGTATAGTTCCATTTTCTTCCTTTAAGTGTAAATGCCCAAATGTTTTCAACACTAAGTGCCTCTCACAGAGTAAGTGAAGTGAATTCAAGAGTCCTAGGACTTTAGTAGTACTACCGTCAGTCTCTCGTCTCTCCTAATACTCCATTATACTCCCAAACCACCAAATGCTTATCTTACCTGTAATTTGTGTTTGAAAGTAGGGCTAGACCCAGGGCTGGCTCCACGGGAAACAGCGAATAAGGTTGGCAATCCTGGGCGGATAAAATTTCCTCATAGCGGTGGTACTAGTGGTGTGACACAGTGGCAGTTGCATGCCTATGAAAAAAAAGAAAATGAAATCTGGTTTGTCCTCCTGAGCAATACAACGGTACAATAGAGAATATAGCAGGTGACAGAAGTACACTAGAACAGTGCCACATTGTAGCCTAACAAATGGTAAAGTATAACTACTAATTTGGTTGAAGTTCTTTGACATTAGCCATGGGTCTTTGTCAAGCAGTGTAAGAATATATCCTCGGATTTCTTCACCAGCCTGTTGGTATCACCTTATCCTCCCCAGCAAGTGTGTGGATTTATTGCTGTAATTTAGTCACACATCAATCAAAACCACACAGCCCGGGGGAAGAGGGTTAGGGTTTGAAAAATGGATGGGTACGGGGGTTTTTGGGAAAGGTTTTGTGAGACAAGAAAAAAAAGCACAGCATGGACAAACAATTGTGAACATAAACAAATCTTTGGGTACAAACCTATCCATCAATCTTTGAAAGTGCATGCTCTACTGCATGCATGTCAGTGAAAAGTCAGTAGTACTTTCGACAACTGTGGAAGAAAGAATGCGACAGTACAGGGCGTGTGTGGAAATATTGATAACTATATTCAACATAAGGTCTTTGTTGCCAGATACCTGAGAGCCGTGCTGGTCACTATAAATCCATTCACAACACTCAATGGGGTTGGTCTGGAAGGTGTAGTAGATAGAAAAGGAGAAATTGCTCTTTTTCTAGGTGTTCCCTCACTCACCAGGGTTGCCCCTTGGTGACATGCTTCATCATTGGGGCCATCCCAGTCCTCTACGGACTGGGGCGTGCTGCGACTTGCGAATTACGTAGGAGCACTTACAAATGACTATGTGTGGTGTAGATGTGATAGTGGAGTGGACTAATTGATGTGTTAAAGGATCAATTTAGAAGCAGAGAGAGATCCAAGAAATGCAGTCACAGTCCTAGAAAAACACAATTGATAGTGTATCTGTATGTTGTTGTAGTTGTCCTGTTGAATTTGGTAAGTAAGTTGCATGCAGAAAAAAAATCCTCTTATTAGCGGCACTCCTCCATTGCAGCTGACGCTTCGTCCATCGATGTTGGTCACCACCAGAAAACACCCTGTAAAAAAAGCACAACATGGAAAAACAATTGAACATAAACAAATCTTTGGGTACAAACCTATCCATCAATCTTTGAAAGTACATGCACTACTGCATGCATGTCAGTGAAAAGTCAGTAGTACTTTCGACAACTGTGGAAGAAAGAATGCAACAGTACAGGGTGTGTGTGGAATTATTGATAACTATATTCAACATAAGGTCTCTGTTGCCAGATACCTGAGAGCCTTGCTGGTCACTATAAATCCATTCACAACACTCAATGGGGTTGGTCTGGAAGGTGTAGTACATAGAAAAGGAGAAATTGCTCTTTTTTTGGTGTCCCCTCACTCACCAGGGTTGCCCCTTGGTGACATGCTTCATCATTGGGGCCATCCCAGTCCTCTACGGGCTGGGGCGTGCTGCGACTTGCGAATTACGTAGGAGCACTTATAAATGACTATGTGTGGTGCAGATGTGATAGTGGAGTGGACTAAGTGATGTGTTAAGGGATCAATTTAGAAGCAGAGAGAGATCCAAGAAATGCAGTCACAGTCATAGAAAAACACAATGGATACTGTATCTGTATGTTGTTGTAGTTGTCCTGTTGAATTTGGTAAGTAAGTTGCATGCAGAAAAAAAATCCTCTTATTAGCGGCACTCCTCCATTCCATCTCACGCTTCGTCCATCAATGTTGGTGACCAGAAGACGCCCTGTCCACTGCCTGCCTGGCGGATGCTGAATTGCGGCTCGCTAATGTGAAGCCTGACTCAATCCTTTTTTCCCCATTGCACAGACTGAAACCCGGCCTGTAATTATTCAACGAAAAACAGGAAGTGATATAATATTACAACACCACTGATAAATAAATATAAGGTATGTAGGCTGTGGAGTGCAAAAAGTCACACTTTGCTTTTCCTAGTAGACAGTACAATATTTTTGACAGTGCGTACTCTGTCTGAGTCACCTTTTGAAGGATAAATAAGTATGGGCAAATTAATGTAGCGGATCTTTCCCCTCAAGCTAGGTGTACTGTAAACTGTGTTTTAGAACAAAATTAGATCTTCCCAGCAGTGCTCCCACCAAGACCCTTACTAAAGCCAGTCGCAAAAATGTAGAAGACCCCCAATCAAATCGGAAAAAACGAGGCCTAGAAGAAAACTGGTGACAAAACGTACTTTGAAAGTAAAAGTAGGCCCAAATACCCCTTTACCCACCGTGGATTGCATTCAAACCACTTGCAAGCAACCAAGTAAAAGTATCCATAGCCAGCATCGCTCCAAGACTCGAAAACTCCCCCACCCAAACACATGCAATAGAAATACTGCTAACCCTAACGAACCCTAAGTTAAGAGTAGTGGCAAAGGCTTTCTTTAACTATGCCAAATCCCACCTTTCCCACCCAGGATTTTCTTCAAATGACTTGCAACCAAAATTACACATTCTCACAAGTGCTCTAAGACCCCAGAACTCTGTTGCAAAAATGTAGAACACCCCGAAACACATGCAATCCTGCTACTAGGGCTAACGAACCCTAAGTTACAAAAAGTGCCAAAAGGCTTTTCGGCGTGGATTTTGTCCCAACCACTTCCACCCGGTATTAGACCTTCCCCGGAATGGCCCAAGACCCGCCAACCCACCCGCCAAAAAGCATAAATTCCCCAAACAGGCCAAAAGCAACATCTCCTACTTACAATATTTCTCAGTCTTCGGTCCAAACGCGCTGCGTAGCTAGGCCATAAGTTGGGGTTGCCACCACGGATTTCCTGAAAAGCAAATGCAATCAAGATTAGAGTGTCCCAGCAGTGCTGACAGACCCCGAAACTCACCCACAAAGAGACGGAACCCCCCCTAAGAGCACCTCAAAGGCAAGCAAGTCAGCAAAAACACTAAAAAACTTTGCGCCTCGGATTTGGTCCAAACCACTTTTATCCGGTATTAGAGCTTCCCAACAATGGCCCCAGAGCCGTCAACCCAAGAGAAAACGAGTAGAAGACCCCCAAACAGCCAAAGAGCAAAAGTACAAAAATGGAGACTTAGTCATTTTTTCCCAAATTTCCCAAATCACTCCGCGCGCGCTCTGCAGCTAGGCCCTAACTCCCCTCTGCCACCATGGATTTGCTTAAAACCTCTTGCAATGTAAAGTATCCATAGCCAACAGTGCTCCCAGACCCCGAAACCCACCCACAAACACCAGGAAGCCCCCCAAACCAGCCCCCGAAAACGCTACATTGAGAAAAATGTCAGAAATAGCAACAACAAAAAAATCGGCCTGGATTTTGTCCCAACCACTTCCACCCGGTATTAGACCTTCCCAGGAATGGCCCAAGACCCGCCAACCCACCCGCCAAAAAGAATAACACCCCCAAACAGGCCAACAGCAACATCTCCTACTTACAATATTTCTCGGCCTTCGGTCCAAACGCGCTGCGTAGCTAGGCCATAAGTCGGGGTTGCCACCACGAATTTCCTGAAAAGCAAATGCAATCAAGATTAGAGTGTCCCAGCAGTGCTGACAGACCCCGAAACTCACCCACAAAGAGACGGAACCCCCCCTAAGAGCACCTCAAAGGCAAGCAAGTCAGCAAAAACACTAAAAAATTTGCGCCTCGGATTTGGTCCAAACCACTTTTATCCGGTATTAGAGATTCCCAACAATGGCCCCAGAGCCGTGAACCCAAGAGAAAACGAGTAGAAGACCCCCAAACAGCCAAAGAGCAAAAGTACAAAAATGGGGACTTAGTCATTTTTTCCCAAATTTCCCAAATCACTCCGCGCGCGCTCTGCAGCTAGGCCCTAACTCCCCTCTGCCACCATGGATTTGCTTCAAACCTCTTGCAATGTAAAGTATCCATAGCCAGCAGTGCTCCCAGACCTTGAAACCCACCCACAAACACCAGGAAGCCCCCCAAACCAGCCCCCGAAAACGCTACATTGAGCAAAATGTCAGAAATAGCAAAAAATAAATCGGCCTGGATTTTGTCCCAACCACTTCCACCCGGTATAAGACCTTCCCAGGAATGGCCCAAGACCCGCCAACCCACCCGCCAAAAAGCATAACACCCCCAAACAGGCCAAAAGCAACATCTCCTACTTACAATATTTCTCGGCCTTCGGTCCAAACGCGCTGCGTAGCTAGGCCATAAGTCGGGGTTGCCACCACGGATTTCCTGAAAAGCAAATGCAATCAAGATTAGAGTGTCCCAGCAGTGCTGACAGACCCCGAAACTCACCCACAAAGAGACGGAACCCCCCCTAAGAGCACCTCAAAGGCAAGCAAGTCAGCAAAAACACTAAAAAACTTTGCACCTCGGATTTGGTCCAAACCACTTTTATCCGGTATTAGAGCTTCCCTACAATGGCCCCAGAGCCGTCAACCCAAGAGAAAACGAGTAGAAGACCCCCAAACAGCCAAAGAGCAAAAGTACAAAAATGGGGACTTAGTCATTTTTTCCCAAATTTTCCAAATCACTCCGCGCGCGCTCTGCAGCTAGGCCCTAACTCCCCTCTGCCACCATGGATTTGCTTCAAACCTCTTGCAATGTAAAGTATCCATAGCCAGCAGTGCTCCCAGACCCCGAAACCCACCCACAAACACCAGGAAGCCCCACAAACCGGCCCCCGAAAACGCTACATTGAGCAAAATGTCAGAAATAGCAAAAAATAAATCGGCCTGGATTTTGTCCCAACCACTTCCACCCGGTATTAGACTTTCCCAGGAATGGCCCAAGACCCGCCAACCCACCCGCCAAAAAGCATAACACCCCCAAACAGGCCAAAAGCAACATCTCCTACTTACAATATTTCTCGGCCTTCGGTCCAAACGCGCTGCGTAGCTAGGCCATAAGTCGGGGTTGCCACCACGGATTTCCTGAAAAGCAAATGTAATCAAGATTAGAGTGTCCCAGCAGTGTTGACAGACCCGAAACTCACCCACAAAGAGACGGAACCCCCCCTAAGAGCACCTCAAAGGCAAGCAAGTCAGCAAAAACACTAAAAAATGTGCGCATCGGATTTGGTCCAAACCACTTTTAGAGCTTCCCAGCAATGGCCCCAGAGCCGTCAACTCACCTGCAAAGAGGTAGAACAACACCCCCACAAGTGCTGAGTCTTTCTTTATTGGGCGTAAACCAGCCCTCTGCTTTGATGGAAATAGGAGTCTGGAGGAGGAGGATAGAGGAGCATGTTCTTCTGAACTTGTGAACCTGAGGAATGCAGACTGCGGCACCTTCAAATCAATTAGCAAACAAGTGAAGACAGTTCTGCTGATGGGCTTGTTTTTGTGATTATCTGATTAAAGTTTGAATTATATTAACTGTGCACAACAAAGAAAGACAGACACACAGGAATAAAAGTGAATAAGGACGAAAAAGAAAGTTATTGATTCGTTGTCTCATTTTCAGGGCTCGGTATCACGGTCCAGGAATAAGAATAAGGCTTCGTCATCATACTCTGCGAATTCAGGCAGGGTGAGCTCAGTGTCACCTGACAGAGTAGAAATTCCCTCATCTATGTTGCTGGCCACCTTGTCTTCATCCGGCGCGCTTTCTCGTACTCTGAAATCTGGTGGTATGAGGTGCTGATTGATCTTGATCATTGTTAACCTCTCCACGTTTTTGGGCGAGAGGCGGCTCCGTTTGGAAGTTACAATGCCACCAGCAGCACTGAAAACACGTTCAGAAGACACGCTTGCGAGTGGGCAAGACAAGTAGTTTAAAGCTAGGTTGGTGAGCTGTGGCCACAATTCTTTTTTCCCATGCCAATACGCCAATGGGTCAGCATTAACATAGACCTCTGTTGAGTCATTCAGATAGTCCTTGACCATCGAATCAAGGTTCTCCTCCAAGGTTCCTCCTCTTTGCTTAGCTGTTGCTGTGACCGTTTGAGAACCAAACCCAAGCCGAGCTAGCCAATCCTCTTCAGCCTCCAATGTTACTGTTGCGTCTGGTGGTGCAGATGATCCGGTTGCCGGTCTCTTTAACGGCTGAGAGGTCACTTGTGCCGCAGCCACAGGTGCATAAGAGGATTGTTGTGACTGGGGATGGCCTGCTGATGTACTGCCTTCTCCTTCAATTTGCTGCCGTTCTCTTTCAAACCTCTTGGCTGAGGAGGCTATCCACCGTTTGTAAGTTGTAACATCTTCATCAGCAAAAGGAAAGAATGCTTGGCCTGTCAGCGCCTTTTTGTAGCGTGGATCCAAAATAGTAGCACAAATGTAATGCTGTTCTGAGTGGATCATTTTAAGACGTTCATCCCCTTGTAGGAGCTCTAATAATTTCTCAGCCAGAACAAAAGAGTCTTGGTTTTTTACATCTTTTTCAAACACAGAACACACCTCCTTCAGTTGGTGCTCCAGCATGTACAACAATGGGATAGCTTTTCCCAAATTACAGTCCTCCTTGCTGACTGCACGCGTGAAGAACTCAAAAGGACGAAGCATGCGTGTCAGGCTTTTAACTATGTTCCATTGCGCCGCACCCATCCTCAGGTCCTCCTTCTGAGCTGTACCCTCTGTTAAGAAATAGTGATCGAGTACCGTATACTGCTCATACAGAAGCTCAAGCATGTAGAAGGTTGAGTTCCAACGTGTTACCACCTCCTGGATGAGTGCTTTCACTGGCATTTGACGTTGATATAGCAGTCTCCTCAGCTGCTTCCGGGCCTTAAAAGAATGGCTGAAAAGGTTGCACATTTTTCGGCAGGTGTCCAGTACTCTGTACGCTGCACTGTCTTTATTACCCAAGAATTTTTGGACAACCAGGTTTATACAGTGCGCCAAACACGGCACTCTGAAATACTCACCCAGCCTCATGGGCTTAACTATATTGGCGCCATTGTCAGTGGAAACATAACCAACCTGGCATTTTTTTGGGGACAGCCAGTTAAGGACCTTTGTGTTAAAGACATCCAAAATGTTTTCTGCTGTGTGTGACGTTTCTCCAAACCAAACATGGCTAGTGTTGCATGTTTCCGAGCAGCTTTAAAAACAATGTCCGGGTCAACACCTGCGTTTAGCTTTGCTTTAGCCCCTGAAAAAGAGACCCAGTGTGCAGTGATGCACATGTAATCAGCGCCTGCGCCACTGGTCCACATGTCTGTTGTCAGATGTATAGTGTGAACAGCACTCTTCTGCAAAGCTGCTCCAATCACCTTCAGAACATCTTCATGTAGTGCTGGAACCGCAACTCGGGCAAAATAGAACCGGCTAGGAACCTTCCATTTAGGGCAGAGTGCTGCCACTAATTCTAGAAAACCAACCCCTTCTACAAAAGAAAAAGGGAGAAGGTCCAGAGCTAGCATTTTAGCCAGCTTAGTGTTATACAGACGCGTCAGTGGGTGGTTGCGTTCATATTGCGCTTCTGTAAACAACATCTTTTTAATGTTGCCCTGGACCAAGGATTTACGGGATGATGATGATATCTTCGACCCAGTTACGCTCGCTGATGAACTTTTACGCATTGATGTCTCACTCTCTCCCACACTTCTAGTGTGGCTCACATGGGGTGTGCTGCTGACAGGGGTACTGGGTGTAAGTGAAGTGTTTGAATCGTCTTCTTCCTCCTCGTCATCATCAGATGAAAAATCAACGTTTTCATTACGTGCAATTCGGGCTTCCTTGACCGCCTCTAGGTGCGCAAACCATTGGACAGCGTGCGTTCTCCTAAGATGACCTCTCTGGCCTCCGGTACCATAGTTGGTACCAAACTTACCACGACTAACTTGAAGCTTACAAATGCTACAAATGTCTACGTTTTCCTTTTTTGGGCAAACACTAAAGAAGTCCCAAACTGGAGACTTGAAATGTCTTTGGGGGCCGCAGGAGGCGGCGATACTGGTGGTGGTGGTCCTGCTGCTAATGCCAGATGAAGTGGAGGATGTGGATTGCCGAACTTCAGTACGTTTTGCACTTTCACCACCACTAATTGAGGTCGAGGTGGATGGAGGTCCCACTCCCTTCTTGCGAGGAAGAAATATGGAAGCGGTAGGTGTTGGTGTACTAGTTAACTCCAAATCCAATGATTGTTGTGTTTCCATTGACTCCTCTTCGACATCATCATCACGCTCAGCAGCTTCTCGGGATAGGGTCAAAATGTCTCTTTGCTGCATGGGGCTGCAGTCACCATTATGATGACTGGATCGTCGTCGTGAAGGGCTTCATCAGCAGCAGTATGCGTCACTTCTTGTTGAGCCTCATCACACTCCATAGGTATGAGTTTTTCGACGACCTTCCTTTTACGCTTAGGTATCTTTGTCAGATCATGGTGTGCCTCACTCTCAGACAGCCTTGGTGGTTCCCCATCTTCATCCCGATCATCAGAAGGAGGTGTGCTTGAAAAAGATGTAGACCTCACCCATGATCTCTTCCTTGCTAGGGGTGTGGAAGACAATGAATGATCATCGGTAGAAGTGGCTTCCTCAAATGATACCTCGCCTTGATTGTCGATTTCCTGATGTGCCCCTACGTCGGGAGGAACAACTAATGTGGGCACTTGTGACCCTCCATGCACCTCTACTTGCGCATCTCCTTGCGCTGCCTCTCCTTCCACATGTACTTGGGCTTGTACTTGCACATGGTGTTGTTGTTGCGGCTGTGGTTGTTCAACACTTGTCAGATGACTTACAACAAGCTGTATTGATTCAGGGACATTGCTGCTACTTTCTTGCGATGAGCCAACATCACTGGTCGATGGTGATTGGAGAAGTACACTGACTGCCTCTGAAGCACTCAAGGGCTTTGACTTAAGTTGGCGTGGTGGTGGAGGCACTGAACCCAATGGAGCGGGGGTGCTGCTCCCAGCTTGGTCCCCAGCAGATCCTGCTGCTGCAGGCGTACTTTTTTTTTTGCTCCCAAAAAACGTGGCGGTTGGCACACCAGCCTCCTTGGTAACTTGCTTCTTCTGCTCCTTACTAGCAACTTTCTTGCTAGAGGAGCTACGGAGACCTTTTTTGGGGCCATCTTCTTCAGAGCAGGTCAGACAGCAGGCCGCAGTTGCACGAATTGTAGAGTTGTCTGAGGCCAGACGTGACGTCGCGTGACGTTATGCTGCACACACACACCGCTGCAGGACTTCTTCCTGGCACTGGTGGTTCTCTTGAGTCTTGTGCACCTAAAAACAATGGAAGACAGAGGAACATCAGTTCAGTTATACACCCCAAAAAAATTGAAAAAAACCCCAGAAAAATCAGCACAATCCCATTCCATCCATGCCCTCCATGATGTTTAAGTTCAAGACACCCCACAGAAAGACTAGGCCCATGCAAGACTCAATACCCCTGGTGAAAAGGCCACAAGTACAGCCCCAAAAAACGAAAATCACTGAAAAATCAGCACAATCCCATTCCATCCATGCCCTCCATGATGTTTAAGTTCAAGACACCCCACAGAAAGACTAGGCCCATGCTAGACTCAAATACCCCTGGTGAAAAGGCCACAAGTACAGCCCCCAAAAACGAAAATCACTGAAAAATCAGCACAATCCCATTCCATCCATGCCCTCCATGATGTTTAAATTCAAGACACCCCACAGAAAGTCTAGGCCCATGCAAGACTCACTACCCCTGGGCATAAAGGTTGAAAAGTAGGCAAAATGGTTGCAGGCCTAACAACAATGCCTGCATTCAAAATGGCCACTTGCCTCCCAGCACATGGCCATGGCCTGTAGCAGCACTCAAAATGGCCCCCAGCCACATGGCCTGTCCCTCCCCAGGAACACCCCCAAAAATCGAAAAACACTGAAAAATCAGCACAATCCCATTCCATCCATGCCCTCCATGATGTTTAAGTTCAAGACACCCCACAAAAAGACTAGGCCCATGCTAGACTCAATACCCCTGGTGAAAAGGCCACAAGTACAGCCCCCAAAAACGAAAATCACTGAAAAATCAGCACAATCCCATTCCATCCATGCCCTCCATGATGTTTAAATGTAAGACAACCCAGAGAAAGACTAGGCCCATGCAAGACTCACTACCCCTGGGCATAAAGGTTGAAAAGTAGGCAAAATGGTTGCAGGCCTAACAACAATGCCTGCATTCAAAATGGCCACTTGCCTCCCTGCACATGGACAGGGCCTGTAGCAGCACTCAAAATGGCCCCCAGCCACATGGCCTGTCCCTCCCCATGAACACCCCCAAAAATCGAAAAACTCTGAAAAATCAGCACAATCCCATTCCATCCATGTCCTCCATGATGTTTAAGTTCAAGACACCCCACAAAAAGACTAGGCCCATGCTAGACTCAATACCCCTGGTGAAAAGGCCACAAGTACAGCCCCCAAAAACGAAAATCACTGAAAAATCTGCACAATCCCATTCCATCCATGCCCTCCATGATGTTTAAATTCAAGACAACCCACAGAAAGACTAGGCCCATGCAAGACTCACTACCCCTGGGCATAAAGGTTGAAAAGTAGGCAAAATGGTTGCAGGCCTAACAACAATGCCTACATTCACAATGGCCACTTGCCTCCCTGCACATGGCCAGGGCCTGTAGCAGCACTCAAAATGGCCCCCAGCCACATGCCCTGTACCTCCCCATGAACACCCCCAAAAATCGAAAATCACTGAAAAATCAGCACAATCCCATTCCATCCATGCCTTCCATGATGTTTAAGTTCAAGACACCCCACAAAAAGACTAGGCCCATGCTAGACTCAATACCCCTGGTGGAAAGGCCACAAGTACAGCCCCAAAAAACAAAAATCACTGAAAAATCAGCACAATCCCATTCCATCCATGCCCTCCATGATGTTTAAATTCAAGACAACCCACAGAAAGACTAGGCCCATGCAAGACTCACTACCCCTGGGCATAAAGGTTGAGAAGTAAGCAAAATGGTTGCAGGCCTAACAACAATGCCTGCATTCAAAATGGCCACTTGCCTCCCTGCACATGGCCAGGGCCTGTAGCAGCACTCAAAATGGCCTCCAGCCACATGGCCTGTCCCTCCCCATGAACACCCCCAAAAATCGAAAAACACTGAAAAATCAGCACAATCCCATTCCATCCATGCCCTCCATGATGTTTAAGTTCAAGACACCCCACAAAAAGACTAGGCCCATGCTAGACTCAATACCCCTGGTGAAAAGGCCACAAGTACAGCCCCAAAAAACGAAAATCACTGAAAAATCAGCACAATCCCATTCCATCCATGCCCTCCATGATGTTTAAGTTCAAGACACCCCACAGAAAGACTAGGCCCATGCAAGACTCACTACCACTGGGCATAAAGGTTGAAAAGTAGGCAAAATGGTTGCAGACCTAACAACAATGCCTACATTCAAAATGGCCACTTGCCTCCCTGCACATGGCCAGGGCCTGTAGCAGCACTCAAAATGGCCCCCAGCCACATGGCCTGTCCCTCCCCATGAACACCCCCAAAAATCGAAAAACACTGCAAAATCAGCACAATCCCATTCCATTCATGCCCTCCATGATGTTTAAGTTCAAGACACCCCACAGAAAGACTAGGCCCATGCAAGACTCCATACCCCTGGTGAAAAGGCCACAAGTACAGCCCCAAAAAACGAAAATCACTGAAAAATCAGCACAATCCCATTCCATCCATGTCCTCCATGATGTTTAAGTTTAAGACACCCCACAGAAAGACTAGGCCCATGCTAGACTCAAATACCCCTGGTGAAAAGGCCACAAGTACAGCCCCCAAAAACGAAAATCTCTGTAAAATCAGCACAATCCCATTCCATCCATGCCCTCCATGATGTTTAAATTCAAGACACCCCACAGAAAGACTAGGCTAATGCAAGACTCACTACCCCTGGGCATAAAGGTTGAAAAGTAGGCAAAATGGTTGCAGGCCTAACAACAATGCCTGCATTCATAATGGCCACTTGCCTCCCAGCACATGGCCAGGGCCTGTAGCAGCACTCAAAATGGCCCCCAGCCACATGGCCTGTCCCTCCCCATGAACACCCCCAAAAATCGAAAAACACTGAAAAATCAGCACAATCCCATTCCATCCATGCCATCCATGATGTTTAAGTTCAAGAGACCCCACAAAAAGACTAGGCCCATGCTAGACTCAATACCCCTGGTGAAAAGGCCACAAGTACAGCCCCCAAAAACGAAAATCACTGAAAAATCAGCACAATCCCATTCCATCCATGCCCTCCATGATGTTTAAATTCAAGACAACCCACAGAAAGACTAGGCCCATGCAAGACTCACTACCCCTGGGCATAAAGGTTGAAAAGTAGTCAAAATGGTTGCAGGCCTAACAACAATGCCTACATTCAAAATGGCCACTTGCCTCCCTGCACATGGCCAGGGCCTGTAGCAGCACTCAAAATGGCCCCCAGCCACATGGCCTGTCCCTCCCCATGAACACCATCAAAAATCGAAAATCACTGAAAAATCAGCACAATCCCATTCCATCCATGCCCTCCATGATGTTTAAGTTCAAGACACCCCACAGAAAGACTAGGCCCATGCTAGACTCAAATACCCCTGGTGAAAAGGCCACAAGTACAGCCCCAAAAAACGAAAATAACTGAAAAATCAGCACAATCCCATTCCATCCATGCCCTCCATGATGTTTAAGTTCAAGACACCCCACAGAAAGACTAGGCCCATGCTAGACTCAAATACCCCTGGTGAAAAGGCCACAAGTACAGCCCCAAAAAACGAAAATCACAGAAAAATCAGCACAATCCCAATCCATCCATGCCCTTCATGATGTTTAAGTTCAAGGCACCCCACAGAAAGGCTCAGTCCACCCACCACTGAGTACCCCTGGGCAAAAGGCCCCAAAACAGCCCAAAAATCAAAAATTCCAAAATTGTAGTTGCAGCAACTGTAATGCCCCAAACAAACTTACTTGTAAAATTTCTAATCCAAAAGTGATCCAAAGAAAGTCAAAAAGGCCTCAAATCCAAATATCCAGCAGCATCCACAAAAAGTAATCCTTCCAGCTCCAGATCCAAATGAAAAGTGACCAGGAGATGGACAAAGCATTGGGAGGAGCCTGCTGTACAGGAACAGGAAGTTGAAGACTGTGGGGCACTTCCTTCCTCCCACCCCCCTCCCCCTCTCCCCAAAATGGACTCCTCGCAAAAAAAGTGCAGGCAAATGTCAACCTAAGGAGTTATTCAGATAAAAATCATCATTTCAAGAAGGTTTATGCTGCTTGCTGGTGGATTTCTTGTGCAGAATTGCAAATTTTATATTTTCGCGTGTGCGAGATTGTTGCTGCTCGCCGCATCTCAAAGCTCGCAATTGCGAAGTACCGCGAGACGTGATCTCGGCGTACTCGCGTTGACAAACGCTCGCTGCAAAAGTTGGCAAGCCGCGATTACGTAATCGCGCTTGCCAAATTCCCGCGGGATCCCGCAGCAAGATCCAAAATGGCGCAGCACTCGCAAAATATCGAGAAAAACAACTCGGCAAACGATGATAAACGCCGCGCGCCGCAAAATTGTATCACCGAGAAAAAAAAAATCCGCTGCGTGCGAATTTGCGGATTTTGCGGGAAATTCGCAAATCTCGCGGATGGCGAATTTACCGAAAATCCACAAAATCCGCGAGCGTAACGGATTTTCTGCCCATACTTACTCAATATTGCGTACCTAGACTGTTGCACCCCATTGACTTGCAGATTCAGAGAGGGTGCACTATGTGTCGAAGCAGGCTTTTCAGTTGTTGTTACAATGGCCATGCATCATTGCAGAATACACAAACGTAGAGCTGTGTAGGTTTTTTTTGGGGAAGGGAGTGACGCTAATTTGTGAAACACAACCTGTAAGATGAAAAGGAAGTTAACATTTGCACGTCTGCTGCCTTCGTTGGATGTGGTTGTCAATTCTAATTCTAATTACAAACCCTCAATAGAGCCCAGTATTGTTGTTTTTTGATACCATCGTAGACACAGAAAGTAGCATCGAAAGTTGATAGTGGAGACATCTGAACGTGTCATCCTCTTTGGATTCTGTTGAAGACTTCACAAGAAACAGCTTTCATTTTTCACCTTATTCAGCATCCACATAGGCAGTGGTTCCTTTATCGCGTCTGCTGCCTTCGTTGGATGTGATTGCCAATTCTAATTCTAATTACAGGCCCTCGATAGAGTCCAGTATTGTTGATTATGGTAAATACTTCCCCGACAAGGCAGTGGGTAATTTGCACATCTGCTGCCTTCATTCAATGTGGTTGTCAATTCTTATTCTTATTCTAATTCCAATTACAAGCCCTCTACATAGTCCAGTATTGTTGTTTTTGGTAAGTACGTCCCCAACAAGGCAGTGAGAAATTTGTGCATCTGCTGCTTTCGCTGGATTTGCTTGGCAATTTCTATTCTAATTCTAATTGAAAATACAGGCCCTTGATAGAGCCCTGTATTGTTGTTTTTGGTAACTACTTCCCCGACTAGGCAGTGGGTAATTTGCGCATCTGCTGCCTTCGTTGAATGTGGTTACTAATTCTAATTCCAATTACAGGCTCTCGATAGAGCCCAGTATTGCTGTTTTTGGTAACTTCTTCCCCGATAAGGCAGTGGGTAATTTGTGCATCTGCTGCCTTTGTTGGGTGTGGTTGCCAATTCTTGTTTTAATTCTAAATCCAATTAAAGACCCTCGATAGAGCCCAGTATTGCTGTTTTTGGTAACTACTTCCCCGACAAGGCAGTGGGTAATTTGCGCATCTGCTGCCTTCGTTTGATGTGGTTGCCAATTCTTATTCTAATTCTAATTCTAATTCCAATTACAGGTCCTTGATAGAGCCCAGTATTCTTATTTTTGGTAATTATTTCCCCAACAAGGCAGTGTATAATTTGCACGTCTGCTCCTTTCATTGGATGTGGTTGCCAATTCTTATTCTAATTCCAAACCCTCGATAGAGTCCAGTATTGCTGTTTTTAGTAACTACTTCCCCAACAAGGCAGTGGTTAATTTACGCATCTGCTGCCTTCATTCGATGTGGTTGCCAATTCTTATTCTGATTCCAAGCCCTCGTTAGAGTCCAGTATTGTTGTTTTTAGTAACTACGCCCCCAACAAGGCAGTGGGTAATTTGCACGTCTGCTGCCTTCATTGGATGTGGTTGCCAATTCTTACTCTAATTTCAATTACAGGCCCTCGATAGAGTCCAGTGTTGTTGTTTTTGGTAACTACATCCCCAACAAAGCAGTGGGTAATTTGCGCGTCTGCTGCCTTCGTTGGATGTGGTTGCCAATTCTTATTCTAAATCAAATTACAGGCCCTCGATAGAGTCCAGTGTTGTTGTTTTTGGTAACTACTTCCCCGACAAGGCAGTGGGTAATTTGCACATCTGCTGCCTTCGTTGGATGTGCTTGCTAATTCTTATTCTAATTGTAATTACAGGCTCTCGATAGAGCCGAATATTGTTGTTTTTGGTAGCTACTTCCCCGATAAGGCAGTGGGTTATTTGCGCGTCTGCTGCCTTCGTTGGATGCGGTTGCCAATTCTAATTCTAATTACAGTCCCTCGATAGAGTCCAGTATTGTTGTTTATGGTAACTACTTCCCCGACAAAGCAGTAGGTAATTTGTGCATCTGCTGCCTTAGTTGGATGTGGTTGCTAATTCTTATTCTAATTCCAATTACAGGCTCTCGATAGAGTCGAGTATTGTTGTTTTTGGTAAGTACGTCCCGGGCGTCCATAGAGTCGCGTATTGTTATTTTTGGTAACTACGTCCCCAACAAAGCAGGTGGTAATTTGCACGTCTGCTGGCTTCATTGGATGTGGTTGCCAATTCTTATTCTAATTCCATTTACAGACCTTCGATAGAGTCCCATATTGTTGTTTTTGGTAACTACATCCCCGACAAAGCAGTGGGTAATTTGTGCGTCTGCTGCCTTTGTTGGATGTGGTTGCCAATTCTTATTCTAAATCAAATTCCAAACTCTCCAAAGAGTCCAGTATTGTTGTTTTTGGTAACTACTACTTCCCCGACAAGGCAGTGGGTAATTTGCACATCTGCTGTCTTCGTTGGATGTGCTTGCCAATTCTAATTCTAATTACAGGCCCTCAATAGAGCCTATTATTGTTGTTTTTGGTAACTTCTTCCCCGACAAGGCAGTGGGTAATTTGCGCATCTGCTGCCTTCGTTGGATGTGCTTGCTAATTCTTATTCTAATTGTAATTACAGGCCCTCAATAGAGCCGAATATTGTTGTTTTTGGTAACTTCTTCCCCGATAGGGCAGTGGGTAATTTGCACGTCTGCTGCCTTCGTTGGATGTGGTTGCCATTTCTTATTCTAATTCTAATTCCAAGTCCTCCATAGACTCCAGTATTGTTGTTTTTGGTAACTACTTCCCCGACAAGGCATTGGGTAATTTGCGCTTCTGCTGCCTTCATTGAATGTGGTTGCCAATTCTTATTCTTATTCTAATACTAATTCCGAGCCTTCGATAGAGTCCAGTATTGTTGTTTGTAGTAACTACGTCCCCAACAAGGCAGTGGGTAATTTGCACGTCTGCTGGCTTCATTGGATGTGGTTGCCAATTCTTATTCTGATTCCATTTACAGGCACTCAATAGAGTCCCATATTGTTGTTTTTGGTAACTACATCCCCGACAAAGCAGTGGGTAATTTGCCCGTCTGCTGCCTTTGTTGGATGTGGTTGCCAATTCTTATTCTAAATCAAATTCCATACTTTCCAAAGAGTCCAGTATTGTTGTTTTTGGTAACTACTTCCCCGACAAGGCAGTGGGTAATTTGCACATCTGCTGTCTTCGTTGGATGTGCTTGCCATTTCTAATTCTAATTACAGGCCCTCGATAGATACGAGTCTTGTTGTTTTTGGTAACTACTCACCGATAAGGCAGTGGGTAATTTGCACGTCTGCTGCCTTCGTTGGATGTGGTTGCCAATTCTAATTCTAATTACAGGCCCTCGATAGAGTCCAGTATTGTTGTGTAAGGTAACTACTTCCCCGACAAAGCAGTGGGTAATTTGCGTGTCTGCTGCCTTAGTTGGATGTGGTTGCCAATTCTTATTTTAATTCCAATTACAGGCCCTCAATAGAGTCTAGTATTGTTGTTTTTTGTAAGTACGTCACCGACAAAGCAGGGATTAATTAGCGCGTCTGCTGCCTTCGTTGGATTTGGTTGCCAATTCTTATTCTAATTCCATTGACAGGCCCTCGATAGAGTCCACTATTGCTGTTTTTGGTAACTACGTCCCCGACAAGGCAGTGGGTAATTTGCGTGTCTGCTGCCTTCAATGGATGTGCTTGCCAATTCTTATTCTAATTATAATTACAGAACCTCAATAGAGCCCAGTATTGTTATTTTTGGTAACTATTTCCTCAATATGGCAGTGGGTAATTTGCCCGTCTATGGCCATTGTTTAATGTGCTTGCCAACTCTTATTCTGATTGTAATTACAGGCCCTCAATAGAGCTGAGTGTTGTTGCTTTTGGTAACTAGTCCCCGATAAGGCAGTGGGTCATTTGCGCGTCTGCTGCCTTCGTTGGATGTGGTTGCCAATTCAAAATCTAATTACAGGCCCTCGATAGAGTCCACTATTGTTGTTTTTGGTAACTACTTCCCCGATAGGGCAGTGGGTAATTTGCACGTCTGCTGCCTTCGTTGGATGTGGTTGCCATTTCTTATTCTAATTCTAATTCAAAGTCCTCCATAGACTCCAGTATTGTTGTTTTTGGTAACTACTTCCCCGACAAGGCATTGGGTAATTTGCGCTTCTGCTGCCTTCATTGAATGTGGTTGCCAATTCTTATTCTTATTCTAATACTAATTCCGAGCCTTCGATAGAGTCCAGTATTGTTGTTTGTAGTAACTACGTCCCCAACAAGGCAGTGGGTAATTTGCACGTCTGCTGGCTTCATTGGATGTGGTTGCCAATTCTTATTCTGATTCCATTTACAGGCACTCAATAGAGTCCCATATTGTTGTTTTTGGTAACTACATCCCCGACAAAGCAGTGGGTAATTTGCCCGTCTGCTGCCTTTGTTGGATGTGGTTGCCAATTCTTATTCTAAATCAAATTCCATACTTTCCAAAGAGTCCAGTATTGTTTTTGGTAACTACTTCCCCGACAAGGCAGTGGGTAATTTGCACATCTGCTGTCTTCGTTGGATGTGCTTGCCATTTCTAATTCTAATTACAGGCCCTCGATAGATACGCGTCTTGTTGTTTTTGGTAACTACTCACCGATAAGGCAGTGGGTAATTTGCACGTCTACTGCCTTCGTTGGATGTGGTTGCCAATTCTAATTCTAATTACAGGCCCTCGATAGAGTCAGTATTGTTGTGTATGGTAACTACTTCCCCGACAAAGCAGTGGGTAATTTGCGTGTCTGCTGCCTTAGTTGGATGTGGTTGCCAATTCTTATTTTAATTCCAATTACAGGCCCTCAATAGAGTCTAGTATTGTTGTTTTTTGTAAGTACGTCACCGACAAAGCAGGGATTAATTAGCGCGTCTGCTGCCTTCGTTGGATTTGGTTGCCAATTCTTATTCTAATTCCATTGACAGGCCCTCGATAGAGTCCACTATTGCTGTTTTTGGTAACTACGTCCCCGACAAGGCAGTGGGTAATTTGCGTGTCTGCTGCCTTCAATGGATGTGCTTGCCAATTCTTATTCTAATTATAATTACAGAACCTCAATAGAGCCCAGTATTGTTATTTTTGGTAACTATTTCCTCAACATGGCAGTGGGTAATTTGCCCGTCTGTGGCCATCGGTTAATGTGCTTGCCAATTCTTATTCTGATTGTAATTATAGGCCCTCAATAGAGCTGAGTTTTGTTGCTTTTGGTAACTAGTCCCCGATAAGGCAGTGGGTCATTTGCGCGTCTGCTGCCTTCGTTGGATGTGGTTGCCAATTCTAATTCTAATTACAGGCCCTCGATAGAGTCCACTATTGTTGTTTTTGGTAACTACTTCCCCGACAAGGCAGTGGGTAATTTGTGCATCTGCTGTCTTCATTGGATGTGGTGCCAATTCTTATTCTAATTACAGTCCCTCAATAGATCCCAGTATTGTTGTTTTGGTAACTACTTCCCCGACAAGGCAGTGGGTAATTTGCGCGTCTGCTGCCTTCGTTGGATGTGCTTGCTAATTCTTATTCTAATTCTAATTCCAATTACAGACCCTTGATAGAGCCCAGTATTGCTATTTTTGGTAACTATGTTCCTGACAAGGCAGTGGGTAATTTGTGCGTCTGCTGCCTTCGTTGGATGTGGTTGCCATTTCTTATTCTAATTCTAATTCCAAGCCCTCCATAGAATCCAGTATTGTTGTTTTTGGTAACTACTTCCCTGACAAGGCAGTTGGTAATTTCGCATCTGCAGCCTTCGTTGGATGTGGTTGCCAATTCTTATTCTAATTCTAATTCTAATTTCAATTACAGGCCCTCGATAGAGCCCAGTATTGTTATTTTTGGTAAGTATTTCCCCGACAAGGCAGTGTGTAATTTGCACGTCTGCTGCCTTCATTGGATGTGGTTGCCAATTCTTATTCTAATTCCAAACCCTCGATACAGTCCAGTATTGTTATTTTTGGTAACTACTTCCCCGACAATGCAGTGGTTAATTTGCGTGTCTGCTGCCTTCAATGAATGTGGTTGCCAATTCTTATTCTTATTCTAATTCTAATTCCGAGCCTTCAATAGAGTCCAGTATTGTTGTTTTTGGTACCTACGTCCCCAACAAGGCAGTGGGTAATTTGCACGTCTGCTGGCTTCATTGGATGTGGTTGCCAATTCTTATTCTAATTCCAAATACAGGCCCTAGTTAGAGTCCCGTATTGTTGTTTTTGGTAACTACATCCCCAACAAAGTAGTGGGTAATTTGCGCGTCTGCTGCCTTTGTTGGATGTGGTTGCCAATTCTTATTCTAAATCAAATTCCAAACCCTCCAGAGTCCAGTATTGTTGTTTTTGGTAACTACTTCCCTGACAAGGCAGTGGGTAATTTGCACATCTGCTGTCTTCGTTGGATGTGCTTCCCAATTCTAATTCTAATTACAGGCCCTCAATAGAGCCTAGTATTGTTTTTTTTGGTAACTACTTCCCCGACAAGGCAGTGGGTAATTTGCGCATCTGCTGCCTTCGTTGGACGTGGTTGTCAATTCTTATTCTAATTGTAATCACAGAACCTCAAAAGAGCCCAGTATTGTTGTTTTTGGTAACTATTTCCTCAACAAGGCAGTGGATAATTTGCCCATCTGCGGCTTTCGTTGGATGTGGTTGTCAATTCTTATTCTAATTGTAATTACAGGCCCTCAATAGAGCCCAGTATTGTTGTTTTTGGGAACTACTTCCCCGACAAGGCAGTGGGTAATTTGCGCGTCTGCTGCCTATGTTGGATGTGGTTGCCAACAGCTGCGGCCGGTAGTGGGAGTACCGGCCGGGCGGGGAGGGGGAGGGGCAGGGTGGGGGGTAGTAATGTATGGATTACAGACTTTAAAAGGTAAGTAAACATAAAAATAAATAAAACGTATTTCGTTGCACACACTGCATCACCAAATGCGATGCAGTATGTGCAATGAAATTCATTTTATTTATTTTTACAGTCCGTTATTCTATACATTATTAACCCCCACCATGCCCTCCCCCTCACCACGTCACCGCCCGGCCGGTACTCCAACAACCGGCCGCAGCTGGTTGCCAATTCTTATTCTAATTGTAATTACAGGCCCTCAATAGAGCCGAGTATTGTTGTTTTTGGTAACTATTTCCCTGACAAGGCAGTGGGTAATTTGCACATCTACTGCCTTCGTTGGATGTGGTCACCAATTCTTATTCTAATTCCAAACCCTCGATAGAGTCCAGTATTGTTGTTTTAGGTTATGTAGAGTATGTATTTTGTATGTATGCCTTCAACGCAGAACGTCAAGCTGACGATGGCTGGGGACTTTTACTCCTCAACGCCGATTGACTACTATGTCCCATGTTGGACACATCTGTGTAATAGACTGGAAATCCAAACATCCTACAGGACACAGACTTTATTTTTTGTTCCAAGTTATTAACTTGCTCAAATCTTCTTTCATATACAGAGCCACTTAAATTCTTCTTCCAAGTTAAGCGACAGGAAATGTCACCTTTCTCATTCCAATTACAGAGCCTCATAGGAGCCCTGTGTTGTTACTTTTTGGAACTAAGTCACCGAATCAGGAGTCGGGAGTCTCTAGTTTCCGCTTCTGCAGGCTTCCTTGCATGTGGCTGGCGTTTTTCAGGCTCCCTCTACGGACCCATACTTTACAATTCCTTTGTACCTTATTTAGCATTTATGTAGAATGAAAAGCTTAACAAAGCCACTTTAATTCTTCTTCAAAGTTGCTAAGCAACATGAAATGTCAACTTACTCATTCAAATTACAGGGCCCAGTAAGAGCCCTGTGTTGTTATTTTTTGTAACTATGTCACCGAGTCGGGATGTGTAGTTTGCGCTTCTGCAGCCTTCCTTGCATGTGACTGACAGACTTTATTTCTTCTACCAAGTTGTCATCTTGCTCACATCTTCTTTCATATTTCACCATGGTAGGCAGAGAAAGTAGCATCAAAAGTTGAAAGTGGAGACATCTGAACGTTTCGTCGTCTTGAGGGGGACGTGCGATCGTTCCAAAGTTATGTAGAGTATGTATTTTATATGTATGCCTTCAATGCCAAACGCCGAGCTGACGATGACAGGGACTTCTACTCCTCAACGCCGATTGAATACTACGTCCCATGTTGGACACATCTCTGTAATGGTCTGGAAATCCAAACATCCTACAGGACACAGACTTTATTTTTTGTTCCAAGTTGTCAATTGCTCAAATCTTCTTTCATATACATAGCCACTTTAATTCTTCTTCCAAATTAAGCGACAGGAAATGTCAACTTGCTCAAATCTTCTTTCATATTTCACAATGGTAGGCACAGAAAGTAGCATCGAAAGTTGATAGTGGAGACATCTGAACGTTTCGTCATCTTGAGGGGGATGTGCGATCGTCCCTAGGTTATGTAGAGTATGTATTTTGTATGTATGCCTTCAGCGCCGAACGGACTGTTCCCATGAGGCACAGGGTCAGACTGATTTGCATATGGCCATGTCTGAACTGGGGTGGTGTGGAGTGCAAAAAAACAATGGATTTAGGCCCTGATATCTGTAATGGGGTGAATGTATGACAGTGTTCTGCATTCTGTCCATCAACTGTGGTTTTTGCATTTGTCACCCCGAGTGGGATGGGTATGCTCAGACGTGAGTCCCATGCTCTCCACACCACTGGATTCAAGCAAGCCGGGCTGAAGACGGCTGGAATGCCAGAAACCGGTCCTCGGAAGCTTGTTTCCGGTCCAGGGAAGGCATGGCTTGGCAGTTTGGCTGGACTGTTCCCATGAGGCACAGGGTCAGACTTATTTGCAGATGGCCATGTCTGAACTGGAGTGGTGTGGAGTGCAAAAAAACGATGGATTTAGGCCCAGATCTCTGTACTGGGGTGAATGTATGACTTTGTTCTGCATTCTGTCCATCAACTGTGGTTTTTGCATTTGTCACCCCGAGTGGGATGGGTATGCTCAGACGTGAGTCCCATGCTCTCCACACCACTAGATTCAAGCAAGCCGGGCTGAAGACGGCTGGAATGCCAGAAACCGGTCCTCGGAAGCTTGTTTCCGGTCCAGGGAAGGCATGGCTTGGCAGTTCGGGCTGGACTGTTCTCATGAGGCACAGGGTCAGACTGATTTGCATATGGCCATGTCTGAACTGGGGTGGTGTGGAGTGCAAAAAACGATGGATTTAGCCCCAGATCTCTGTACTGGGGTGAATGTATGACATTGTTCTGCATTCTGTCCATCAACTGTGATTTTTGCATTTGTCACCCCGAGTGGGATGGGTATGCTCAGACGTGAGTTCCATGCTCTCCACACCACTGGATTCAAGCAAGCCGGTTTGAAGACGGCTGGAATGCCAGAAACCGGTCCTCGGAAGCTTGTTTCCGGTCCAGTGAAGGCTTCGCTTGGCAGTTCAGGCTGGACTGTTCCCATGAGGCACAGGGTCAGACTGATTTGCATATGGCCATATCTGAACTGGGGTGGTATGAAGTGCAAAAAATGATGGATTTAGGCCCTGATCTCTGTACTGGGGTGAATGTATGACATTGTTCTGCATTCTGTCCATCAACTGGTTTTTGCATGGGTATTAGGAATGGCATACAGAGCTCACATATAAAGTGATTTCCAAGCCTTCTTACTTTTTCTCTGGAAAAGCTGGTAAGCTCTTTCCAAGATGATTTCAATATTTAAAAGAGGAAAGTATGAAGTGAATAACAGAGTTAGAGACATCATCTCAGGATGCAAGAATAGATGAAAAGGGTGGTCCAAGGTCTGCATGTGCAATGGCCAGTGGAGGCGTTTTGAGGGCGGGTACACTCGAGGTGTTGTTTATAGGGGTGGGCGGCCAGCTACGCTCCGTGCACGGAGTGTGCGTAGTGCCGCCTACTCCGCATTTTGCGGAGCGGGCGTAGCCAGGCGGCACTACGCACGCTCCGCAGACGGAGCGTAGCTGGCCGCCACCCGCCTCCCTCCCGCCCTCCCTAAATACCTTAAATTAAAGGAATCAAATAATTTAAAACGCACTTACCTTGCCCGCCGCTGCCCGCCGCGTCCCCGGGGCTCGCTATCTTCCGTCTTCCGTCTTCTTTACTAATGCGCATGCGCGGGCGGCCGCGCATGCGCATTTTCTCGTGAGAAATGCGCATGCGAGAGAAGCCCCAGTGACCGGCATTTTCGGAGAACAGTCGTCTCCGCCCGCGGACCAGTTATCTGCCTGGCCGCACTCGCGCTCCCGGTTTCATCTCCAGACGCGTGATGATAACGCACCCGCCCTGACGGCATCCGGCGGGCCATACTGTTGGGCTCCATACAGATCCAGCAGAGTGTACCTTGATCCACTGCCTTGGACCTATGCCATATTTATTTTCTCTACTCCAAACCAGGCAAATAATTGCAGAAATACAGACGTCCCTATACTGAGTATTCCCAAGTCGTGGGAGTTCATTAAAACTCGACTTTACACCCTGAAGATTGCGCTTTGCCACCAAACCTACACCAGCGCTCCCAAAGAATCTAATCTTAATCTCATCTTGAAGCACCGTGACCCCACTAAGAATCACGTGGGCTCGCATGACCCAGCTAGAAGGACCCCCCCAACTGATGCCAATACCTTCCCGGACCACCACCTTGGTGTTATAAATAATTATGTTCAGGCAATATTAATTTCTTGTCCTGATGATGATCCCGTGATATCTGAGCTAGGGATCGAAACGTCGACCTTTAAAGTAATTCATACATGTACCTATATAATACTATTGTGTGTATGAATGACTCCAGGATACACTGTTAATGTATATTTAATGTCAGTGACCTGCTAGCTCACTTTGTTTGCCTGATAACTTTTCCTCACTTACCTTTACCCTCTTGCTCTTCTCTTTTCTCTCCGTAGGGCACAGGACTGTGCCCCAATTTAACCCTTATTGCTTGGGTTAATTACTGTATTTTTGACATCAGAAACAATTTAATCAATAAACATTCCCTGACCGGCTGGTCAAGGAATCTTAGACTATATATGATTCCATTGTGATCTATATATATCCTTTTTTCCCTTATTCTTGTATGCTCAGGACCACTTGTTGTTTTGATAAATATGGACTATGATGAGAACACACTGGAGGAGGACCAGGTCAAGTGGGGAGATTTAATAGATAAGGCATAGCAAAGGAGGTAGCAACAAGGGGCAGGAGGGTCCGTGAGTGGTGGAGGCGGTGTTTCTTAATCTGTGTCCTACCTACTGTGTTGCAAGCTTGAGACAGTGATGACCACAGCCCCTTAATTAGTCTCCCCATTACATTGTCAATTAGGGTGGAGGCGGGGATGTGAAAAGAAGTAAAGTACATGTCTACAGATGTACTGGTATGTTCAGGACACTGGATCAAGAACTGAAGAACCAAGGTCAGATATAAAAGAGGATATTCAGAAGGCACCACAAATAGGACAGTGGATCATGTACATAAACTGGTAAGTAGCAAAAGAACAAGAAGAACAAGAACACTAGAACAAACGGATGCTACACTGTGGAACTGACTGGCATGAGAGACAGAAGAATACTATAAAAAAGCCACGTTCAAATGCAGAAAAGAGAAAAAAGATATCATACATGATGACAAAGACACTGGGGGAACACTCTGCTGTCTAATACAGAAAAGATTGGGCAGAAATGATATGTTAGAATGTTTAAGGAGCTCCAAAGGGGGAACACAAAACTAAATAAAATAAAAAAAATAGGCCTGTATAAGCTTCTTTCTGATTTAGGGGGTACACAAAACTACGGGGAGCAGAAATACTGCTCCCCATCAGCGTCAGCCAAACCCTAGTCCATGCACACTGCCAACTAGAATTGGCCTGTTTAAAGTCTCTCTTCCAAATAGGAAAATTCCGACCCTGTCATTGCAAACAGCAGTGTCCTGGGGGTGTGCACCCCGAGACACTACAAGAGCCGGCCCTGGGGGTGAGGTCCCCACTGCCATCTTGGACTCCAGGAGGAAGGTCATGCAAATTCACATCAACATTTAAGTACTGTAACAACCTCGAATATGTACTGCGTGAATTACATTCAACTCACACCCATGTTTAAAGAGTAATATGTGATAGGGTTTCTAATTATACACTTCCCACACATACCAAAATCACATTACCCAGTGCCACGATCACCACAATCATCCCAACGGACCCCTCCCCCCTACTACAGTGCAAAACAGGAAAACCGATATTTCCAAAATAACATATTTCCTCAACAGTACACTAGCTCAATCTACAGAGATGTGGCAACCAAGTATGTAAAAGGGAAAGAACTCGAACATCAACAATAATGTACACAACGCTAAGACTACCGATGAAATACTATACACAATTCACTATACAAACCAAAAACTTTTCAGTGTGTACATATACCATTGATACGTGTAGTGCCCTGAATAGTGGACCCAACCATATTATCTCAGACACTGGGGAATATGGGGGAATATTTCGCTCATGTAGCTGTGTTCACCCCCCCTTTGAAACAGAAGCGCAGTGGGCTAGTCCAACGTACACAGCATCATCGTACGACTCTAAATAATTAGGCCCTGGTTCACTTCTGCAAAGACAAGAGACTCCGCCACAGCGAAGGTCCTCACCATGCCACATGGCTGCTGCCATGAGCCCGTGCCTCCTCGATACAGGCCCATTCCGAACTCAACGTCACAGCACCGCAGACTTATGTTTGTATCGACTTCTGCCTTTGATCTCCATTGTGCACAGCAGGGCTCACAACTTGAATTCAGATTTGCATCTGTACTACGGTCTGCGTTGAATCCCGCCTTGCTTTATTTAAGGTAGAGACAATTGGATTCTAGGTCCTCCACTTTTGTAAAAGGATGTGAAAAACAACATTCAACTATAATTGTGCTGACTACAGCCTTCAATCTACACTGCGGACAGCAAGGTTCACAACTTGAATTAAGCTTTGCATCAACACTAAGGACAGCATTGAATCCAGCCTTGTTTTCTTTAAGGCAGAGACAATTGTACTGTGTCCTCAGATTCTGTTAACTGTGACAAAATACCATTCATCGATCTTTGTGTCGACTACTACCTTCAATCTACACTGCGTACAACAGGGTTCACAACTTGAATTCAGCTTTGGATCTACACTACGCACAGCATTGAAGTTATCCTTCATTTATGTAAGGCAGAGACAATTTTCTTAAAGTATGAACAGTAGGAAATTCAGCCTTCATTTATTTAATGCACAGAAAATTCAACTATATGTCTTCAGATTTTGTTTACATAAGTGACAAAAAGCATTCATCCATGTCTGTCTCAACAACTGACTTCAATCTACAACAGGGTTCACAACTTGAATTCAGCTTTCCATCTACACTACGGACAGCATTCAAGTTAGCCTTGATTTATGTAAGGCAGAGACAAATTTTGTTAATGGATGCCACAAAAAACATTCCTCAATGTCTGTACAAAGTACTGCCTTCAAATGTACACTGCAATCAACAGAGTTCACTACTTGATACCAGAAGCGGAGAAGCACTACAAACAACATTTAATTCAGTCTCGATTTATTTAAGGTAGAGGCAATTGTACTGTGTCCTCAGATTCTGTTAACTGTGACAAAATAGCATTCATCGCTGTTTGTGTCAACTACTGACTTCAATCTACACTGCGTACAACAGGGTCCACAACTTGAATTCAGCTTTCTATCTACACTAAGGACAGAATTCAAATTATCCTTGAATTATGTAAGACAAAGACTATTTCGTTAAAGGATGCCACAAAAAACATTCCTCAATGACTGTAGTGAGTTCTGTTTTCAAATGTACACTGCGATCAAAAGAGTTTACCACTTGATACCAGTGGCGCATAAGCACTGCAGACAACATAAAATTCTGTCTCGATTTATTTAAGGAAGAAAAATAATACTGTGTCGTAGATTTTGTATGTGAGAAAAAAAACATTCCTTGATGTCTGTGTCAACTACAACCTTCGATGTACTCTAGGGACAGCAGGGATCACAACTCGAAGTCACCTTTGCCTGTATACTACAGACAGAAAGGAATTCAACCTTGATTAAATGAATGCAGAGAAAATTGTACTGTATGTGTTCAGATTTTTTCAGATAAAATGACGATTGTACATGACGCATTCCAATAGACAAGAGACATTATACCACTGCGACCCCCCGAACCACGAATCATCACTGGGTACGCACACGCTGAGTTCTTTCAGTACCACTAACTCACTGCACCACAAGTTATTTCCCCGCAGCCTTATTAAAGCAGAATTCACTAGGCAAAAAGCATTGCTCCCAGTACAGCCCCCCTTCATTACGCATTATCGCAGGGTGCGTACAAGATCAAAGCCAAAGATACTACTGACTCAGTACACAATGTATCATCGGTAAGAAGAATGAACAGTTTTATGTCAGCAATGAGGCATACTATCACTTTTAAGTGGAATTCATGCAGAATCCAATCGACAAAAGACATTACTCCAATTGCTGTGTCCCCCTCCCCCCAGACCGCCCATCATCGCTGAATATGTACACGCTAAACACCAAAGGTACTAGTAACTCATTGCGCCAAAAATCACTATCACGTGGCCTTACTAAGGCACCATTCACAACACAAAAAACATTACTATCAGTATTTCCTGCCCGGACCACGCATCATCGCAGGCTCCATAGAGCCTTCTTGTTTTAGATACCGCTAACTTAGGGTAAACCAAACTAAGTATAACACCTATCAAACCCTACACAATATCCCTTTTTTATGCTTCCTTGAAAACTTATATTATATGACTTATAGAATTAGTTTAATAATAATATACACGCTGCATACATGCTCTATCTTCCACTTCATTCATAATTGCAGATGATGCACTCCACCCTAAGATGTACACTGCGGACAGCAGGATTTACAACTTAAATTCACCTTTGCATCTACACTATAGGCAGTAGGAAATTCAACCTTGATTTATTTAATGCAGGGAGAATTATACTGCATGTACTCAGATTTTGTTAAAATAAGTGAAAAAGCATTGTTCTATAACTGTACTGACTACTAGCTTCCATGTACACTGTGCACAGTAGGGGTCACAACTTGATTTTACCTTTTCATCTAAAATACAGACAGCATTAAATTCAGCCTCGATTAATTTAAAACAGACAAAAAAATAGTGCTGATGCTCTTCTAGTATGCGCAAGCACCTTCAATTGTTGCATTCTATGAACTATGATAACAAAGAATGTAGAAAATCGCGGCAAAATGTACCTCCACCACCGGCAATACCAAGTACCTCTGGGACATCACCTTCACATCGCCACCAGACATACGTCCCAATTTTGAGAAAGTTAGAATGCACTATGTAAAATGCAATTGTTTAATTTGTTATGGGGGGCAATCACTAGACCTAGTTTACAGAGCAATTGATAACCATCAATGCTAGTTTTTTCCCCCCTCAAAGTTCATATAGTCCAGTATGCAACAGTGAATGGTTTGAGTGCAGCCCGCTCAGACCACGCATCATCGCAGGGTGAGCACACGATAAACACCAAACGTACCACTAACTCAGTACACCATATATAATCGCCACGTGCCCTTGTTAAGGCAAAATTCAAAAGTCAAAACACATTTTTACCAGTGCGGTCTGCCTGAACCATGCATCATCGCAGACTCCACACAAACCGCACCTACTTCAGTACGCCACAACTCATGAACCCTTTACGATAGAATGTTCTGTTTATTATTTCACATACAATGTTCCTACCTTTGTACAGCAGAAGTCATAAACCGTTCATGATTAAATATCTCTATATGATATCATGATTACTATTCTACTTGTTACCAACAACAACGTAATAAAATGGAGTCGAGCACACATGCCCGTACCCACTTCAACTATCTATCTGTGTCTGTGTTTTCATTGTGTTTGTAAAATGCTGCTCCTCCGCCCTACCACATTATATTGTGGTATGAATAGTGTATGCAACCAACTTACCTGTGACAGTCAGTGTGGGCTATTCCTCTTTTTTTTTTTAAGTATATTTATATAGCGCAAAATCAACCCAAAACTATACCAGCTATTTATATGAGCATCATATTTACAATACATTTTCAGGCATGCGTACGTTACGTCATTACTCTACAATAACAGTATGTGCACTCAACTCCGACACTCGAACACTGATTTCCAGTATGAAGTTGTACAGTGTACCTGAATGACCACATATGTAAATATATTAGCTGCCCTTCATGTGCCAAAAACTACAACTTAAATCTTTCACAGCCCTGTATTACTACAGCTACAACACTCCACTGAATTTACAATAAACATTCATAATCGCAGAAATACGTCATGCCTATCATATTTTATGTATGCAACTATCAACGAATATAGAGTTAGTGATACCCCGTACCTTCCATGTTGGCCAAGTTGTGGTACTTTACAGATATAATGACACATTCGCATTTAAGACCCGGGTGACGTCAGCACTACAAAACGGACACCTGAATAACTTAATTTGTCATATAGCTCACAACGGGACCATGCCCATAGCTCCGGAATCATGCTTCAGAGCCTCGTGCAGCACTAGCGTACGTCAGGCCAGCCCTCTCCACTTACGCTACCAGGAAAACACAATAACAAAACATGGCCCAGATTTCCATAGTAGTGATTTCTTAATTCCAGGTCTAGTTGTCAGAATGGCCCACACACTCCCTCATAGCTGGTATACACCCACACCACACCCATCCAACGCATCCGTCACTACACACGTGACCGTACCTATAAAAATGATGGGTCGCACGTGCTGTACACCATTTTAGAGTTGCTCCCATCTCAAACTCTGTGATGGCCCGTCCTGGTGGTTTGGATGCCTCATGAAGGCCCGAACCACCGGAGAGTGGGCCCACTACCACGTTCGTGGCCTCTTTGGTTACTGAGTTAGTGGTACGGGAAGGACTGGGCGGGTGAAGAACCTGCAATGGTGATGATGGGAGCACGAGTATTTCGTTAGCCATAGAGATATCAAGACTCAGCACCATATGTGAGACTTCTTAGTGGCAGATCGGGACTACATGATGTAGAAGGTGTCCTGTCCATGAAAAGGTGAGCAGTGAGGCCTGGGTGTGCATCGGAGGGACTCGAAGGGCTGTAGCAGACTGGATACAAAAAAGCGACGCAGCGATTTAGACGAACGCAGTCCTATATAGTGTATGAAATTGCTTTTTTTTTCCAATAGCAGGAACGTTTTTATAATCAGTCAAATGTCGGGAATATAAACTATACAAATAATTCTTTTAAATGTGAGAGGGAATGTGTGTGAAAGGGTGATGTTATTCAATTCCACATTAAGATAGTAACAATTACCAATCATAACATCTTTCTTTTACTATCTTTTAGATGTAGAGCTTCAGGGTGCATTATGTCCCGGCACGTGGTGAAAAACACACTGGTGACAGCATCCCCCCAAACACCTCTAAAACACAACGTTCAAGGATTCTGCAATGATGCGTGGCCATCGTAACAACTTCTGAGAAAGCTGCTGCGACACGTAGTGCACCACCTTTGAATCACACCAATAGCACAAGGTGAGCAAAGAAGCTTGTTTCAGAAACAACAAGTCATCAGTGATAGGAGAAAGTGGGTAGTGTGCAGCAGCTTCACTGCGTAGGAATGTACAATTACCTCTGGCCAGTGAGATTAGAGAGGTTACAACAGTTTGAAGAGCAGATGTATGAGCCCCTTGCGCCACTTTTGTTTCACTTTTAACATGGGAAAAGTGGCGCAAGTAGCTTCTAAATCTGCCTCTGACTTCCCAAGAAAAACACTCACTTCGGACTCTGCGACACAATGGGGTGCAAAGGCTAGATACCCAATATTGAGCACTCACCGCTATGCAGTGGGAGTGCATAGGATATAGTACTTTGGAAAAAAACAGCGCACCTCCTTACAGTGGAACTTGTTGTAATATAGTATCCTGAGTGTACAAAAAAATAAACCAAAAATATACATGATCATTTGTATGTACTATGCTATTACTAACTCTATATACTATCTTTCAGATCACTAAACTAGAGGGTGCACTATGAAGCAGCACGTTCTTGGTCACACAACGGAGCGGTGAGCTACAAGTATTTTCTCCAGTTTTAACTGCAACAACTATAACTTTCTCTCTCTCTCACTTTTAATGTTGTTTTTTCTTTCTTTCTCTCGCTCACTTTCTCTCACATCGTTTCTCTCACATCGTTTCTCTTTCTCTTTTAAAGTTATGGACGCTGCTGTCCACTCTGACGTGTAGAACAAAAGCTGAGTTCAAGTTGTGAACTCTGTTGGTAACAGTGTTTACACAAGGTAAGCAGAGCGGCCTAGATATACAATCCCTCAGATTTAATGCATTAGAAATAAAAGTCCTTATTTACAAGCCCCTTGCGCCACTTTTGTGTCACTTTCAACATGAGAAAAGTAACACAAAAGTGGCAAAAGAGTCTTGTAAATAAGCCCTAAAGAATATTGTCCTGCATAATAACTTGATCTCTCACCTAATTCTGTCTCATCTCTGAATCATTTTAAAGACCTGTTGATCTGTAATGTAAATCTGATGCAGTAGACACTTCCATACAGACACCACTTGAAGGCGGGGCTATAAGACAAGTGAAATGTATCAGGCACACTGCACATGTAAAAATAAGGAAATATCGTCAAGTGTTACCTTCACTTGTAATGTTTTACCTCATTTAGTCACATCGATCTAATTTTAAACACTAATTTTCTTTTTTGATTCGCAGATTACCTACCGTACTTCTATTGGAGTCCATATCACATTTTGCTAATTATATTGTTTTGTTAAAGTTATGTTTCTAGTTATTTATTGTATTGTTATCTTTAAGTTACGTTTTCAGTTATTTATTGTTGTTTTGATAAAAGTTCATTTTAAAAAAGTATATACGTCTTTTTTTGAGAGGTGGCGGTCCCCAATAGAAATGATATTTATAATTTGAAGTATAATTCTGAGGCTACCTCTTTACCAGATCTTTACCATAGTCTATAGCTACTACTAACGGTTCTTATGGAAAAGTTTTAAAACTCCAGCACAGTAACTTTTTTCATTAGCAACATAGTGTGGGGAACTACTAACCTCTGTGCTCACGTAAGTGTTCCATGAACCTGTATCCTCTACATGACAGAAAGGAAAGCAAAGTAAAACAGAACACTTTGAACTAGATTTACAACCCCCTTGCACCACTTTCGCGTCCAAGGCCCCCACTACAAAATTAGAAGTGTGTGGGCCTCAACAACGCCCCTCAAGCCCCGGGAACCACCACCCCCCCCTAGATCTGTGTATTGTGGGAGGCAGGCTGTGTGGCCATCCACCTGGTGCCCTCGAGGGCCCTGGAGACCACCACACCCAAGGGCCGGTTCCTACAGTGTCCCGGGGTACCTAACCCCGGGACACTGTTGTTTGCTATGAGAGGGCGAGAGTCTCGTGCCACAATGCTCCCATGGTCCCGCCGGCTTTCCGCGTTCTTAGGGAGCCGGCATTGCTTTTCCGCAAGGGGAGATGCTAACTTGCATGAGGAAATGCAATCTTCTTTGTATTTTGAAAGTGAGAACAGATTTAACTGCTCTGTCTTTCAAAATGCAAACTAAGTTTGCTATGGCAGGGCGGGAGCCTCGGCTCACACCCTGCCATAGCAAACAGCAGTGTAGAAAAAATCTTCCAGTAAGACAACAAAGGATTATGAAGCCCATTATTGCCGTTTTAGAGGTTAGTTAGCTGCCGCTAAAGCGACAATAATTTTAACGCCGTCCTTGTAAATATGCCCCTAAGTTTTGGAATGGCGACAATCCCGTCTCCCATTTAAATAGCCACAAAGTATTTAGTGAGGAGCACACTGTGAAACGAGAAGCAGCAGTGTCTGATTGGGATCGATAAAGAATTGCCAATTGTTGAGTACAGAGTAGGCAAATTGTACATGGGGTTTTGTAACACCAGTGGCTATTGCTCGCGCCCTCTCTTGAGGGTAATTCGAAGAGTTGTGTACTTCTTTTGCTCCTAATGTACACAGTGTTCTTTCATCTCAATTTGCTTTCCCTTCTGTCATGTAGAGGACCTGGGTAAATTTGATGGTTTCTGTATAGCCAGCACCTGTGAACCCTACCCCCAAACAGCTTACTGCCTGTTACCATAGTAACAGTTCATGGAACACTCAACTGAGCACACAGATCACAAGTTTAGCACACAATGTTGCTAATCCAAACAGCAAGTGTGCTTGACTTTTCAAAAATTTCCATAGGAACCATTAATTGCAGCTACAGCCTCTTATTGAAAAGGTAGAAGAGCTGGTAAAGAGTCAGCCCGGGTATTACACTTCCAGTTATAAACATCATTCTTTTCTTAGTAAAACTTTGAGCCCCGCCAGTTATTCTTTTACAAATTAAGGGGTATAATTTTAACGGCTTCTTGTGAATATGCCCCTAAGTACCCAGTTAATGTCACATGTGAATTAGGCACGGAAGGGTATTGAGTAACCCTGGGCAAAGCACTACGCTACGCTCGCGTAGTTTGCGAAGCTTGCACAACTTTGCACTATGCGAACTGAACGTAGCACAGTACAAACAAGTAGAGTAGCGTAGTGCAGCCGTCATTTTTTGCTTGCTCGTGGTCCTCAACGTCAAATTGGTGACCACGAGCAAGAAAAATGACATCCTTGTGAGACTTTTTCCTTGTTTACGGTCGGCAACATCAAGTTGCCGATCGCGAGCTTGGAAAATAAACCTCCCGGTGAGATTCTCAATGTGGGGAGGTCAGGTTTCTCATTGCGAGAGGTCACGCATGCTTGCGATCGCTCGCGATGAGAAACTACCTGTCCGCATGGAGAAAGCTGCAGCTCGAGTAAAAATGTACTCGAGCTGCAGAAAAGTACAGCTTGCACTGTGCAAGATGCCGTTTTTAATGATTGCAGAGTGCCGGATGCTTGTCCGCACTGTGCAGTGATTGAAAACGACATCTTGCACAGTGCGAACATGCTACTACGCAGTTCCCGTAGTACTACGAGTAGTGTGAAGTGCACTTTGAAATAGCATAGCGCTACTTCGCGAACTACGCCCACCCCTAGTATAGAGGCGTTTTGTAGTCTAGGAGACGGCCACCTTCCCAAGAATTGTTTACTAATTGTTCGAGGAGTTCAAGGTAACTTAAGTCCGGGGATTGTCATACTCAGGATCTTTATTTTAATATGCAGGGTGTGCCTCAGCAGTCTCTGAAGCCTCGGTGATGCTAGGCAGTACCTTATTTGTTTTGTAATCACACGGGCAGTACCTATGGTGTAAAGTGATACACTCATAGAACTCTTGTAGTTGTATAATTACTCAGGATTTATGTGCCTAAGCGTTACTTACATTATTTTTTGTAGGTGCACTGTAATGTTAAATAGTATTGACATTAAAATCTTCTATAAACAGATGATTATCACATTAAATAATAGTCAAATGTTGTCAGAAAAAGAAGACCTATACACTCAGTTATGTTTTTTTATTTTTTATTATCCTTTATTAAAATAGAAATAAATAAATAGAAATGTAACTTTAACAGAACAGTATAATAAACAAAACGTGGGATGGACTCCCGTGGTAGCAGAGTAGGTAAGCTGCAAGACAAAAATGAAACATAAGTATGTGTGCTATGTGGAAGAGGTAAAAAAAGCTAGTTCAAATTAAAGGATCATAGTGAAAATGGAAGGGAGGGTAGTGGGTGGAAGTGTGAAGGGGAGGGAGAGTTAAAAGTAGAGAGGAAGGAGGAGATATAGCGTTGGCCTATTGCACTCAGTCCTTAGTGTTTACTGTTCGTCACTCGTTTGTCTAGGATGCAGGGATCTGCGATACAGAGTGTGGTTTAAGAAGTCTTTAAAATGAAATACATGAAGCCAGATATTTTGGGCCATATTATGAAGGAAGGGCGATAACATTATCGCAGTTTTAGCGGCAGCAAACCGCTGCTAAAGGGGCAATAAAGGGTTTATAATATGGTGTTTTGAATTTTTTTAGAAGCTCAGGTTTTAGTGTGAACCTGGAATTCTATGGGAATTTACAAGTGCATGTTATCAACCCTTTATCGTCGCTTTAGCTGCAGTTTCCTGTGGCTAAAGTGGTGATAATGTTGTCGCCATTGTTTGATAATATAGTCGTACATTATTACTTACTGTAAAATTGCTTGTATGCACCTGTGCACCCAGAGTGTTGCATCCCAGTCTCTACCCCGCAATGTGCTCAATTGTAGGTCTTGCACACTGAGGCTTAACAGCTCACCTGCCACCACTGGTGTCCCACAACATGTTAGTGCAAGCTCCGAGTCCGGGGTACATTTAAATAGAAGAGCAGCTCTCAACAATGGAACAGTGTCTTGATACTGCAATGGTAGGTGTTAGACTGCTCAAGGCATCATTGCAGGAGAGAGTTCCCGCTCAGCCCCTTTCAGCCAATCAATTAATTTCTGTAAAGAGAGAAGTAATTTAATGGTGGAAACGTTTGGAGGTAAATTAATGTTTATTTTAAGCTTGATAGAAAATAGGAGTTGAGTGCATCCTTCGTTTTTGAAGTACGATCAATCGTTAGTGATAATCGTGGTTCAAAGAGGAGTTAGAGTGCACAAGAAAACACAAGGTTAAATAATAATATATCATGCTAATGTTTATATACAGAAGAATAGAGCGTATGCTAGAAGCTTAATGTTTGCGTGTAATGCAGTGGAGGGAGTCTGTGTGCATGTACACTCAGTAAGGAGGTAACTTAAAGTGTCCCAAAAGCCAACGCCACGTGTCTGTAGAGCAGCGCCTGTTGCTGGCTGAGGTCTATACTACGGTCCAGTAGGTCCTTAAAATTAGATCGATGTCATTGAATGAGGTGAGAGATTACATCATTATGGAAGGCAAGATCGCTTTTTCTCACATGCACACTCAGGGTAGTGCACCCCACCCTCCTGCAGAAACACCGGCAACAGGAGTCTGTAGGGCAGCACTGCCCGTAGGCTTAGGCCTACCTTTTGGTACAGATGGTATTTAAAATGAGACAGAGATTTGACTGAATGAGGTCAAAGATCAAAAATGAACATAACACTTGGCAATATTGCTTATTCGCACGTGTGCAGTCTGCCTGATGCATCCCACCCCTCTCGCAGGCTCACGCGGAAGAGGTGTCTGTAGGTAAGTGCCTGCTGGCTGAGATCTACATTATGGTCCAGCAGGTCTTTAAAATGATTCAGAGATGAGACTGAATGAGGTGAGAGATTACATCTTTATGCAGGACAATATTGTTTGTTCGCACTGCATTTAATTGGAGGTCTTGTGCACCTAGGCCACTCTGCTTACCTGTTGCAAACACTGCATTTAGCAGAGCTCACAACTTGAATTCTGCTTTGGATCTATATTGCAGACATAGTTGAATTTAGCCTTTATTTATAACTCTGCACTGTGGACAGCACGGTTCATAACTTGAAAAGAGAAAGAGAAACAGTGTAAGAGAGAGGAAGAGGAAGAGTGAAGAGAGGAAGAGAGATAAAGAAAGAATGAGAGAGAGAGAGGAAGAGAGAAAGAAAGACACTGAAAGTGTGAGAGAGAGAAAGGAATAGATGGAGCAGGAGAGGTAGTGTTGACACTGGAGAAAATCTTCGCAGCTCACCTTTTTGCCACTGGTGTGTGTCCAACAACGTGCCGGGTTATAGTGCACCCTCAATTTAGTGATCTGACAGCTAGTATACAATTAGTAATTGCAGAGTACATACAACTGCACATGTATCTTTCTGTGTTACGCCTCTGCACACCCAGGCTGCTGTATTCCATCAACTCCCACTACAAGGAGGTGTCTATGCGCTCTTTTCCTCCAATGGTGCTATATCCCATGCACTCCCACTGCATAACGGTGAGTTCCCATTACTCTGCACCCAGACTGCTGCACCCCATACACTCCTAGTGTCCGGAGGTGAGTGCCCGTTCCTGCGCACCCAGACTGTTGCAACCTATCCACTTCCACTGTTAGGCTTTGCACTCCGCAGGATTCACGTGTAGCAACAATGCTCCACCTCCGGACCGACCGAACACCCTGAAATATAAACACAGGGTGCTCAGACGATACGGCGAGGGAAAAACCCCATAAAGGGGAAAAAACCCAGAAAGAATAAAGAGGAGAAGGAAAAGGGGCAGCAGGGATAAAGAAACTGAAAGACAAAAATACACAGGTTAATACATGGCTACATCCTACTCTCATTAATTCTTACTAACACCACATCAACATGTATTCACCTGTAAATGAATGACTCTAACCACCCTTTGCTGTATCTCCCGTCTTCCTACCTGATTAATACAAAAGAAAAGGGTTACTATCAAGCCTGGCTGGGGAAGCGTAAAGCCTAAAATGACTGATTCAAACCTACCCCACTGTGAAAACGTTTGAGTTGTGAAAGGATTCCAAAAGTAAAGTGAAATGGCACTTCCCGTGCTAAACAATATTTGAAACTTTATCACAGTGATCTGCTTTGAACAGAATCAGATTAAATCCTGCTGTGCTTGCTGATGCCAAGAATACCCAAACACGGCAGTGTGTAGTTCTCTCACTACCACACTCCGCT
This sequence comes from Lissotriton vulgaris, assembly GCF_964263255.1. Lineage (NCBI taxonomy): Eukaryota > Metazoa > Chordata > Amphibia > Caudata > Salamandridae > Lissotriton > Lissotriton vulgaris. Next base: position 62,133 of record NW_028254702.1, on the reverse strand, counting down.
TTGGTAATTGATTTGCCACAAATCACAAAATGTTCATGAACCCTATGCCTTGGGTTCGTGACGGCAGTGTGGAGGTCCAACAATCCCCCCCTGCACTCCGCCACTCGACGGTTGTACTCACACCAATATGCTCGCTCCTCTAGGAGTGCATTCCCAAAGAGCGAACGCTCACAATGCCCAAATGTTTTCTCGAGCCAAGAGCTCATATGCCAGTTAATGAAAAACACAGTTCCTCGCAGCCGCGAGGCAATGCCCAAACACAAATGTCTGTGTGACTTTGATAGCAGAAGTCGCGTCAAATGCACTTTGCTCCCCACGCTAGCCAGCGCTATAACTGAGAACCAAGTAGCGGAAAACACATAACAGTTAAAGTAGCTCACACGCTAGCCAGCGCGATCTCAGAGTATCAAATAACCGCTCCTCAAATACCGGTCAGACTGCAACACGCGGAGCCTCTGGAAAGGCGCCGTTCCGAGGAGCAGCCGCTGCCTCGGATCCCGAAGGAATTACTGACACCAGACTTCCGGGTCACTCGGCAGATATCCCGGAATCCCCGCCGGGAACTCTGGGAAATGTAGTCCGGCGCCCCGGACCGCCGGTGATTGTAGTCTTTTAAGCAGGCGCGTTGGGCTGGATCCCGACAGTACGCCCTCCTCCCAAGCGCCTCCTATGCCCAGGCTTTGCGGGGTGTCTGTCGTGGAATGATCGCACAGCTCGAGGAGCATGGACATTATGAACCGGTTCCCAGGAGTCCTCCTCCGCCCCATAGCCTTTCCATGAAACCAAGTACCATAAGACACCTCTGCGAAACTTGGAGTCTTTTATGGACCTCACCTCATACTCCAGATTCCCATCCTTAGCCAGCACCGGAGGTGCAGTCCTGCGTGAGGTAAGAGCCTTTTTCAGCAACTGAACATGAAAAACGGGGTGTATTCGTAAAGTGCTAGGCAACTTCAATTTGTATGCCACAGGATTGATGCGGCGCACCACCGGATAAGGCCCTATAAATCGCGGATGAAACACGCTTCGGAGCTTGAACCGGATATATTTGGTCGAGAGCCAAACCTTGTCTCCTACCTCAAACTGAGGACCAGGTATCCTATGTCTGTCCTCCCACCTTTTGTATGTTTCTTTGGCCTTTAGCAAATGTTTTTGCACTGTGCTGTGTATTTTTCTTATCAATAGCACCCGCTCTTTTACCGAGGGTTGATCGTTTACCTCTTCCGGTATATGTATTGGCAGAGTACGTACATCATACCCATAATTTGCTTTGAATGGGGACATTCCTATGGAGCTATGCCAGGCGTTGTTGTAGGCCATTTCCGCCATCCACAACAACTCCACCCAAGACCCATGTGCCTCCTTCGAGTAACATCGCAAGTACTTCTTTAGAGTCTGATTTAGACGTTCTGTCTGTCCATCAGTTTGAGGATGGAAGCTCGTAGATAATGCTGTTTCTATGCCCAATGCATGACACCATACTCTCCAGAATCGAGCAATGAATTGTGGCCCCCTATCAGACACAATGACTCTTGGAATGCCATGCAAACGAAAAACTTGTGATGCCATTATCTGTGCTGTTTGACTAGCTGTGGGTAGGTTCACACATGGCACGAAGTGTCCCATTTTTGTCAAATTGTCCACAACCACCAGGGCTGCGGTGTTCCCTTGATCTTTTGGGAGGCCTGTGATGAAATCCAAACTAATGTTTGACCATGGACGATCAGGCGTGGGCATCGGCATTAACAACCCTTTCTTTTTTGATGTTTCCCCCTTGCTTCTAGCACAGACTTCACAGCTGCCCACCCATTGAGTGGCGTCCTTCACAAGAGTCTCCCACCAGAAATGCCTTCTAAGTAGATTCACAGTCTTTGTGATCCCTGGATGTCCCGCCGCAGGAGCTTCATGACACCAACTGAATGCCTTCTTTCTGATCTCCATGTTAGGCAGAAACAGGCGCTCTCCATAGAAGGGTAAACCCTGCCTAATCTTCCTGTCTGGTTTGGCAGAAGCCCAATGAACCCAATAGTCCGTGGACCTAGAGTCTTTTATGTCCTCCAGAAACTTCTCAGCTCTCACTACACAAACCACCTTCGTGGAAGGAATTATTGACTGTTCTTCGGCATTTTTTCCGGTGGGGATTCCCTGTCTAGAAAGGGCATCAGCTTTCCTGTTCTCCGAGCCAGGACGAAAGGTTACAACAAAGTTATACTCGGAAAAGAATAACATCCACCGCATCTGCCTTTGCGTGAGGTGTCTAGCAGCGGACATATACTGGAGATTCCGGTGATCAGTGTACACCGTAACTGCATGACTTGCTCCCCACAGATACGGTCTCCACTCCTGGAAAGCCCTTTTAATTGCCAAGAGTTCTTTTTCTGCGATTGAATAGTTGACCTCAGCCGAACTCAGTTTTTTCGACAAATAGGCAACAGGATGAAGCTGACCAGTATGTACGTCTCTCTGCGACAGGATCGCACCTATGGCTTCATCTGAAGCGTCAGCCTCCACGATAAATGGATGTTCCAGAACAGGATGCGCCAACACTGGCGCGGTAGTAAAGGCCTTTTTTAGCGCCTGAAAAGCTTGCTCAGCCTCCACTGTCCACTCGAATAACCTCCCTTTCCTTAACAGCCTAGTGATAGGGACAGCGGTTTGGGAGAAGTGCACAATGAACCTGCGATAATAGTTGGCAAACCCCAAAAAGCTCTGTACCTCTTTCACATTCTTAGGGGCTGGCCAATCCCTCACCGCCTGTACCTTCCTTTCTGACATCTGTAATCCTTCAGGACTAAGATTCACACCCAAAAATTCCACCTCATGCACCCCGAACTCACATTTACTCAGCTTTACATAGAGATGGTGTTCTCTTAATTTATCCAGGACCTTGCAGACATGGTTCGTGTGGCATGAAACTTCTTGAGAATATATCAAGATGTCGTCTATATACATCACCACAAATTGATCTACATATTCTTTTAGCACATCGTTTATGAAAAACTGAAATGCTGCGGGGGCGTTACAAAGCCCAAAAGGCATCACTAGGTATTCATATAATCCAAACCGTGTTTTGAACGCCGTCTTCCACTCATCCCCTTCCCTTACTCTAACCAGGTGATATGCCCCACGTAAATCCAAACGGGTGTAAATCCTGGCCTCTCTCACCTGGTCGAGCAAGACTGAAATGAGTGGAAGAGGGTATCGGTTACGAATGGTGTTCTTGTTCAATGCCCTATAGTCCACACATGCTCTCAAGTCCCCATTGGCCTTCGATATAAAGAAAAGAGGGGAAGCTGCGGGAGAACGAGAGGGGCGTATAAATCCCAATCGAGTGTAATGGTCAATGTACTGCTTCAGATGGGTGGTCTCGGGTACAGACAAAGCATACACTCTACAAGATGGTAACGATGCCCCCTCCACTAAATCAATACGACAGTCGTATTCCCTATGTGGGGGCAGAGTTTCTGCCTTCACCTCACTAAACACATCACTGTAAGAAGCGTATACTACTGGTAGCTTGACGTCCTTTTCCGCAGCAGTGGCCGCCAAAAATGGGGTAGCTAACACGGAGACATTAGCAGACATACAAGGAGTTAAGTGGTCCTTACAGGTTTCTGGGTCAAACTGTATAGATTTTGACTGTCAATTCACCACAGGATTATGTTTATGCAACCAAGGCATGCCTAATATAATCTCGTACTGCGGAGCATCTATGATATTCAATGCTAACACCTCAGAATGCACATACCCTTGCGTCACCATTGATAACCCCAAATCACCAGTCCTCTCCGTTATCTGACCTGAGGTTAAAGGCTGCCCATCCACTGCCAACACATCTTCCGGTGTCTCCCTAAGAACTCGAGGCAATTCTAGACGTCTTACCAGACCCTTATCTACAAAATTACCAGTCGCCCCTGAGTCCGCCATCACCATTACTGGACATCTTTCTAACTCATATTCTAACGTCATCACCACCACCAAGTGAGGCTCTGTTTCCTCATCGCCCGAGGATGACAGGGAGGTAAGCTTCCATGCTTGTTCTCCGTCTGCTCCCGCTGTGCGGTCCTCCTTCTGTTCGTTCTCTGGTACAGTTTTAGACACTGCAACTTTCTTAAACCTACTAAAAGTCCCTGATGCCTTTGGTTTAGAAGGACATTCCCGGACGTAATGCCCCTTCTTACCACAGTACATGCACAAGCCCTGTACCCTTCTGGCTTCTCTCTCTTCTCTAGACAATGGTGCTCTAAGAGCTCCTATCTCCATTGGTTCAGACGTAGCGTCAGTACCCCCAGATGCCTTTCTGGGGTTTCTATCAACAAAGTACGCTCCTCTTTACCACCGTCTCCTATTACTACCTCTGTCCGTTAATCTACTGTCTAACCTCAACACCAAGTTTACCATGTCCTCAAAAGTAGTGGGCTGCGGATCCACCTGTGCTACTACATCCTTTAAATCATCATGTAACCCCTGATAAAACAAAGATAGTTTTTTCTCCTCTGGCCATGATGCTTCTACCACCAGCCTGTTGAAGGCCGTTAGATATGTTATCAGCTCTCCTCTACCTTGTCTTAATGTCAATAGCTCACGATCCGCACAAAAGGTGGTGGCTCTTCGATCAAAGACCCTCTCAAATTCCTTTTTAAACTCTGCCCAATTAGACAAAAGAGCATCATCACGTTTCACCAATGGCACCACCCAATCAGCTGCATCCCCAATCAAATAAGAAATCAAAAATGCCACCCTTGAATGATTTGTGGGGAACGAGGACGGTTTACAAGAAAAATGCATGAGCACCTGCGTCATAAACACATGCACCTTACGTGGATCCCCTGAAAACCGTTCAGGAGTAGCCAATGGAATGGGTGGGGGTACAGTAACCTGAACATTAGAAGACGATGCGGAAGCGTTGAACGGGTTACCACTCAAACGCTCCACCTTCTCTCGCAAAGCTGCGGTCTCAGCCTTGGAAGATGCCAGCTCCTGCTGTACCAAAACCAAGGCTTGTAACACATCCTCCATGGACGCCATTGCTGCTACATATGAATCAGGCAGAGTGTATTTCTTGGGTCAGTAATTCTGTTAGGCTTTGCACTCCGCAGGATTCACGTGTAGCAACAATGCTCCACCTCCGGACCGACCGAACACCCTGAAATATAAACACAGGGTGCTCAGACGATACGGCGAGGGAAAAACCCCATAAAGGGGAAAAAACCCAGAAAGAATAAAGAGGAGAAGGAAAAGGGGCAGCAGGGATAAAGAAACTGAAAGACAAAAATACACAGGTTAATACATGGCTACATCCTACTCTCATTAATTCTTACTAACACCACATCAACATGTATTCACCTGTAAATGAATGACTCTAACCACCCTTTGCTGTATCTCCCGTCTTCCTTCCTGATTAATACAAAAGAAAAGGGTTACTATCAAGCCTGGCTGGGGAAGCGTAAAGCCTAAAATGACTGATTCAAACCTACCCCACTGTGAAAACGTTTGAGTTGTGAAAGGATTCCAAAAGTAAAGTGAAATGGCACTTCCCGTGCTAAACAATATTTGAAACTTTATCACAGTGATCTGCTTTGAACAGAATCAGATTAAATCCTGCTGTGCTTGCTGATGCCAAGAATACCCAAACACGGCAGTGTGTAGTTCTCTCACTACCACACTCCGCTTTGGTAATTGATTTGCCACAAATCACAAAATGTTCATGAACCCTATGCCTTGGGTTCGTGACGGCAGTGTGGAGGTCCAACAATCCCCCCCTGCACTCCGCCACTCGACGGTTGTACTCACACCAATATGCTCGCTCCTCTAGGAGTGCATTCCCAAAGAGCGAACGCTCACAATGCCCAAATGTTTTCTCGAGCCAAGAGCTCATATGCCAGTTAATGAAAAACACAGTTCCTCGCAGCCGCGAGGCAATGCCCAAACACAAATGTCTGTGTGACTTTGATAGCAGAAGTCGCGTCAAATGCACTTTGCTCCCCACGCTAGCCAGCGCTATAACTGAGAACCAAGTAGCGGAAAACACATAACAGTTAAAGTAGCTCACACGCTAGCCAGCGCGATCTCAGAGTATCAAATAACCGCTCCTCAAATACCGGACAGACTGCAACACGCGGAGCCTCTGGAAAGGCGCCGTTCCGAGGAGCAGCCGCTGCCTCGGATCCCGAAGGAATTACTGACACCAGACTTCTGGGTCACTCGGCAGATATCCCGGAATCCCCGCCGGGAACTCTGGGAAATGTAGTCCGGCGCCCCGGACCGCCGGTGATTGTAGTCTTTTAAGCAGGCGCGTTGGGCTGGATCCCGACATCCACTGTCCGGAGGTGATTGTACATTCCTACACACTCAAGTTGCTGCACCCTATCCACTCTCCCGCCCACAAGAGACTTGGTAAAGTGCATTTAGAACAGTGCTTGATATAAATATCAATAAATATGTAATTAAATAAATAAATATTTAAATGAACACATAAAACAAATTTAAAAAATTACTGAATGGACTGAGAAAGTATTAAAACCCATTGCTTCAGATTAAATGCATGTTAAAAAGTAAAACAAATTTAAACTTTTTATATATATCACAGCATGGTCTAATCAAAAATAGGTTTGATGTAAGTAAGACTAATCTCATTACCAATAGTGTCCCATAGGAGCGTAAAGTAATTTAGCCAAAATGGGATTAGACTAATAATCCTTGCCTATTAATAAAGTGCCAGTGCAAACTAAAGTGTCACCTAAAGAACCAAGGAAAAGGGTTCTAATGCGCAAATGTGCATAAATCTATACTAATATAATAAAGAGAGAGCCCAAACCTTTGAGGCGGGTAATCTCAGGAACCACAGCACCAATCACAACACCCAATAGAGTGTTGGAAAGGGCAGTTGCAGCAGAAGGACATAGGCTATGCAGACGCCCACCATATACATTTAAAAGGTTAAATAACTATGGCAGCAAAGTAGTTCCTTGTGGGTGTGTCTGCATTGTGCTGTGGGCGTGTGCTGGGGGCGTGACAAACGCTGTGGGCGTGTGGTACGTTTCGCCCTTCATGGCATGTCTCATATCGTGTGCTAATCCCACCCTGCTCCCTCTAAATACCCCTGCACCCCATAATCATAACCCACCCTTACTCCTTAAAATAGCCCAACACCCTTAAACACTAACCCATCTTAACCCTATAAATATACCCTGTACCCCAAAAACCCAAACCTATCCCTTAACCCTAAAAATACCCCTCTACCCCAAAACCCAAACCTAGCCCTGAACCCTAAAAATACCACTGTACCCCAAAACCAAATCCTACCCCTAAACCCTAAAATACCCCTGTACCCCAAAACCCAAACCTAGCCCTGAACCCTTAAAATACCCCTGTATCCCAAAACCCAAATCTACCCCTGAACCCTAAAAATACCCCTGTACCCCAAAACCCAAACCTAGCCCTGAACCCTAAAAATAACCCTGTACCCCAAATCCAAACCTAGCCTTGCACCCTTAAAATACCCATGTACCCCAAAACCCAACCTACCCCTGGACCCTAAAAATACCCCTATACCCCAAAACCCAAACCTAGCCCTGAACCCTAAAAATACCAGTGTACCCCAAAACCCATACCTATCCCTAAGCCCTAAAAATACCCCTGTACCCCATAACCCAAAACTATATCTGAACCCTTAAAATACCCAAACACCCCAAAACATATACCTCAGTACCCCAAAACATATACCCCTATACCCATACTTACCTTATCCAAACATTAAAAAAGCATGCTTTTACCATTCATGCATTTACAATGAATTTCGTTGTAAATGTATGTGTGGTAAAAGCATATAAAATGTAATGCCATGCGGTATAATGGCATTGCGGAGTCATGGTACTTTCGTAATGAAAGAATGCGGAGTGATGGTATGCGGAAAGAAAGGTGCGGAATAATGGATGTTTACCCTCCCCCGGTAAGTACATTGGTGGCAAGCGGCCCACATCTCCAGCAACATACTCATATTTTTTCACCACCCATTTGAAAAATACACAGGTCGCTCTCATTGATGGCCAGCACTGACATACACTTTTAGAAACACCTCCCGCCACAAGTTCGAGAATTGCGAACTTTAGAGCTGTGGAGCTATGTTCGAATCTCGGCATCAGCTCAACATCCTGTGATTCCAGGCAAATCGCTTTGTCTCACCGTGCCTACCACAAATGAATGTGTTCTTCTGTAATATAAATTGTGCTCATGCCATGTTGTCGAATTCACGCTATATAATATTGCAAGGAAAAATAAAGTAGGGAAGCTCGAGTTCACACACTACTGAACCCGCACCCCAGGCAGTCGACCCACCCCAGAGGCGCTTCACAGGCCTGTCACAGATAAGAAATGCTATCAAAACGAAATCCTACAAAACAATATACTACTGGCAGGCAGCAAATAATACCCGGACAACGTCGGACGGGCTGCTAGTATATATATATATATATATATATATATCTCCACCAAGTCGATCCAAAGGCTCCGGGCGCTCAACTGTGGGTGCTCTGCAAAGGGGCCGGATCAGGGCCCAAAACAATTTTCTCCCCAAGGATGCGGCACTCAGCGATTATACGTTTTAAACAGCATATACTTTATTTCTCCAGCTCGGACCAACGCGTTTCAGCCATCACAAGCTTTGTTCACGGTAAGTGAGCTTTTTTCTATGTCCACTATTTATCTCATTTAAAACAATTATGGTGCATTATGGGATATGTGGTCAAGTTACATTTCATTACTTTTGCAGATTGCAGGTAGCAACGTATATTTATAGTATTTACAGATTTTGAAACACACGCTCTGCTTTACGCGCATAGAACATTTTAACAGCCTCATATTGTATGCATATGTAGACATTTTCTCAGGTATTGGGTATCGTACCCTTTTCCTTCTCATATTACAGTTCTCATTTAACATTATACTTTTCCCAGTGTCTATCGACTATTAACTGTTGTAGCATAAGTTTTGTAGGGATTATTCTAGATGTCAATCTGCAAAAGTAATGAAATGTAACTTGACCACATATCCCATAATGCACCATAATTGTTTTAAATGAGATAAATAGTGTACATAGAAAAAAGCTCACTTACCGTGAACAAAGCCTGTGATGGCTGAAACGCGTTGGTCCGAGCTGGAGAAATAAAGTATATGCTGTTTAAAACGTATAATCGCTGAGTGCCGCATCCTTGAGAAAAATATATATATATATATATATATATATATATATATATATATATACCAACCAATTCGTTCACAGTCCACAAGAACGATGTCCAGGCCACAGATAGTATTCAATATGGATTTATTTCACAGCCCTACTCGACGCGTTTCGGGAATTGCCTTCCCTTTCTCACGAGTATCATAGTCTGTTTGCATATATTATTTAAAGTGAATCACATGACTTCATTGAAAGATAGACATAGCCAACAGACTACCAAACCATCGCATGTCTGGAGCTATATAATACATACTTTTTTCAGCAATGTGTGGCATAATGTACATAAATCAAAAGGATAAATAAATTCATTGGTTGCACATAATTTTGAAAAGGGCGTAATACATTATAACGTACAGACGATGTTCACTCGAATTGAAGGACAGTAAGACAGTCATTAACCTTTCCGACAGGAGCCTCAACAGTGCTGAAATAGAGGTACTATCATTTGGGTTATCGTTTTGCCCCACATTTAACTTTAATTACACTCAGAGCTGCATAGACCTTTTCCAATTTACTAGGAAACTCAGACTGAGGAAATGGTTCGCTACCAGAATGAACAGTGAACCAGGAACTAAACCCTGAGACTCCAAGTACATTACAAATTGGGGATGCTGATATTATCCAAGTAATGCATGAGCTGGAAGGAAATCCAGATGTAATTGAAAACCCTACTTTAAATCTGATTAATGAAAATGTCAGGCTAGACCTAAGTAGCAAGAGTGGATTTAAACCAAAGTCTATCTTTTTGCCAATGATCAACAATGAAGCGATTGATGTCTTTGAGAAGGGGGTTATTACAGAATTCAAAAAACTTGCCAGTAATAACAGGTGGGGAAGAAGTAATCTCAATCAAAAGCAGAGATTAGCTATTGAGAGTTTGAGCAGTGACCACAACATTGTCATAAAAAAATCAGACAAGGGGGGCAACATTGTGGTAATGTCCAAAGAGATGTATATACAAGAAGGTATGAAACAACTTGGTGATACGGTTAAGTATGAGAAAAGCAATAGGAAAATTTATGAGAGTAAGAATCAAGCATACTATGAGAAACTGTGTGAATGGAGGAATCAAGAACTCTTAGAAACTGAAGAGTTTAACTTTTTAAATTGTAAATTCCCCAAAATACCAGCACTGTACTTACTCCCTAAACTACACAAAGACCCCACCAATCCCCCAGGTAGGCCAATAGTATCTTCTAGGAATAGTAAACTAGAGAACACATCAAGATACGTAGACCATTTTCTACAACCGATTGTGCAGGGCCTTCCATCGTATCTGAGGGACTCAGGTGATTTTTTAGAGAAAATATCCAATGTCACTGTCAACGCAGGCTGTTTACTCATGACGTTAGATGTCAACAGCCTCTATACTAATATCCCCCATGATATGGGTATAAAAGCATGCAGACATTTCCTAGGCACAAGATCAGTCTCGTACCTATTCCATACTGAGATGCTGTTAGACATGATCTACACATGCCTTACTCAAAACTACTTCCTGTTTAATGGTGCCATCTACAACCAACTACTTGGCACTTCTATGGGCACTTGTTTTTCCCCTAGTTTTGCTGGGATTTACTTAGGTTGGTGGGAAGAATTAATTGTCAGGAAACTAGACCAATATCGTACCGGAGTGCGTACCTGGCTCCGGTACATTGATTACATTTTTGTCATCTGGGATGGTACCGTAGAGGAGGCAGAAGAATTTGTGGCTGCCTTGAATACAAATGAATTTAATTTGTCATTCACAAGCCACATTGATGAAAGCACTGTTGACTTTTTAGACCTAAAAGTCAGCATTGATGAAAGGAAGTTAGTGACAACTTTGTACAGAAAGGAGACTGCGGGAAACAGCCTCCTACACGCACAAAGCTGCCATCCCCGAAATCTGATTAATTCAATCCCTTTTGGCGAACTTCTTAGAGCCAAAAGAAATTGCACAAGACAGCTGGATTACGAAAAGGAGAGAGACATCATGTGTGACAGATTTAAGTCCAGAGGATACAGCAAAAAGTGTATCACTGACGCTGTACGTAAAGTAGAAGAAAGGGATACCAATCAACCCTCAAGTAAAGAAAAAGAGGAGATAAAAGAAGGAGTGAGATTCATTACTGACTATCACTCCCAAACCAAAGAAGTAAGAGGAGCAATAAATAAATACTGGAATACCCTTAAAACTGACAAAGATGTCCAAGTGAGTGTCAGAGACTACCCCCAAATCACGTACAGGAAACCCATGTGTCTCAAAGACAAAGTATGCCAGACGCTGATAGTCAACCGTAAGAGAACAAATCCAGTCCAGGGATTCTATGTCTGTGGCAAATGCAAAGCGTGCAAATTCAGCCACAATGTCAAAGAGATAAAATTATCCCAACTGTGTGAGCCTTTTAAAATTACTAAACACCTGAGTTGCCACACAGAATATGTGGTGTATGCACTTAAATGCCCGTGCAACAAATTCTATGTGGGCAGTACCATTAAACCAGTCAAAGACAGGATCTTACAGCATTTAAGAGCCATAAAGAACCAAGACAAGCAGTATCCCATGGCTAGACACTTTGCGTCCCACCATAGAAGCAACAGTAGCCTCCTCTCTTACGTGGCACTAGACCAAGTGCCAATAAGAGAAAGAGGCGGGAACCGACTTCAGGAACTCAGACGACTGGAGTCGAGATTCATAATCAAATATCACCTGTTACAACCCCAGGGGCACAATTGCGACGAAGGTCTGGGTGTGCACTTAGGCTAAACCGATATAAAGTGTGCTGATGTATATAACTTCTGCTGAAACTGTCGTCTGATCTTAAGTTTTATATGTATGAATTTACGAAAGGCACAATATTGGTAGTTTATTTAATCACTGGGTTTTATTATTTTATCACAGGTACCAGACAATGTGGGAGAGTATGAAAATACAACAAGATCAGAAAGTGTGTGGCAGTATGTATCGTGTTGCAAAGATCACGCTGGGCAAGGTTACAATGAAAGGTGTTTTCTTATGTGAGAGTCAAGACTTGAATGGGACAACAAACGAATTAATAAGTAAATTCCAAGCCCACTTGGGCTAAATCCTCGAGCAATCTGTGCAAAATACTGATGAGAATACCTCAGGACCTTATTAAACAGGATGTTCTCCAACACAGACCGTTATTATCCCTAACACATAGGGGATCATATGGACTTGGTTACAAAAGAGCTGGGTAATAGAAGGAAACGCTATAGCTCTACCCTATGAACGATCAAATGCGAACATGCGTGAATGGCATAACTGAGGGTTCGTAGCCCCTATCGGACCGTATTTTGAAGGAGAGCTTAATCCGATTTTATTTTATTTCTCTAATTAATAGAATGTGGGTAATTCTTGCGTATGATTTGAGGTGTCATGAAACCTGACCGAGTGTTAAAAGCCTTCCCTTTTAAATTCAACAGGAAGTCAGACATAATGTGAACGGGTTGATCGTCCCCATGAAATTCGAGTGAACACCGTCTGTACGTTATAATGTATTACGCCCTTTTCAAAATTATGTGCAAAAAATGAATTTATTTATCCTTTTGATTTATGTACATTATGCCACACATTGCTGAAAAAAGTATGTATTATATAGCTCCAGACATGCGATGGTTTGGTAGTCTGTTGGCTATGTCTATCTTTCAATGAAGTCATGTGATTCCCTTTAAATAATGGATGCAAACAGACTATGGTACTCGTGAGAAAGGGAAGGCAATTCCCGAAACGCGTCGAGTAGGGCTGTGAAATAAATCCATATTGAATACTATCTGTGGCCTGGACATCGTTCTTGTGGACTGTGAACGAATTGGTTGGTGTGTTAAGGGACTGGCGATCCCATCCGGGGCCCGCCGCTGCAAGTGGCCAACACAGCTTTGCGCTAAAACTTTTGCTGGAATATATTTCCTACTGGCGGTCGCCAGTAGGTATATATAGTTAGGATTTTTTTGAATAGGGATTTCTGAAAATTCTATGTTGAATAACTTTGGCGTTGATGGACGGAATTGGCTGAAATTTTCAGGAAAATGGCACATTTTGTTTCTGAACGTACCCTGAAAGTTTGGGGGGGTTTCGTCAAGCGGGGGCCGTGAAAAAAGGGGGTCCCATAACGTGTTTTTAACATTGAGGTTTCCATAGGGTGGTTGGACTCACTTTTAGCTCAAACGGCTGAATGGATTTCCACAAAACTTGGCAAAATTGTAGGGACTGGTAGCCCGATGTGCCTTTGCTATGTCTCAAGATATATGCTCCAGTGGTTTTTACGAAAATTAACTTTGAAAAATATATATTGGGCTACATTGGGCTATATATTTGTTAGAGCCCAAATGTAGCCCAATGTAGCCCAATGTAGCCCAAAGATGGCCACCAGAGACAAAAAAAACAAATGTAGCCCAAATATCAGCCAGATGTAGCCCAACTATAGCCCAGTGACAGAATGTCCCAGAGTGTTCTAAAGAACAACTAGAGCGCTAACAGTCTTACTTATGACAAAAGTATGGCACACCTGAAGTCATCTTGATTGGAATAAAGTGTTAACACTTAAAACATTTAATTTGCAAAGGAACAAAATGAGGGGTTTCATTTTGCCATAGAATGTTATATATATATATATATATATATATATATATATATATATATATATATATATATATATATATATATATATATATATATATATATATATAAACCATAGGTTATAGACCATATATAGTTAGGAATTCGCATTTACAAAACCTTATTTTACTCACACAAAACCATTGAAATTCCATATATAGTTAGTTGCACTAACTATATATCGCGCACCCGCAATCCACTGCTGATGATGTCACATATTACATCATTCATGACATGGTCAGTGACATCACTGATGACATCTCAAATGACATCACTGATGACATCTCAAATGACATCACTGATGACATCACTGATGACATCTCATTTGACATTACTGATCACATCACTGATGATATCATTCATGTGATAATACAATGAACCTCTTCAGACTGTAATATAACCTTAGATACAATCAGTGTAAACAGACACTCACAGACTGTCACTCATCCATGGAGTTACTCACACACCTAGTCAGTCATGCAAAGAATCAATCACACCTCCATTTCCTCAACTATACAGTTATACAAACTTTACTTATTCAAACATATACTAACACATATTTACTCTCTTATACAATCCCTGATACAAGTTCACAATGATCCATACAGCCACTCACACATTCACTGGCTCTTATGCACAGTTATTTATATATGTCAACTCTCACATGTACTGTGTTTTACATATGTACTTACTTTGACATGTAGCACTGAGATATCCATTCACTCACCAATACACTCATGCACACAGTCAACCGCCCATACAGCTGTTTCCACATGCACTTTTGAAACCATACATCTAGTGAATCAACTGCTCACACATCTATGCACAGAGTCATACACCTCCCAGCCACCCACACACACACTCAGTCTCCCATACAAATACTTGGGCAACCAATCAATAACCCATATAGTTACTCATATAGTTACTTATCAACACATGCAACAGTTTACAGAACAACAGACATAATGATGCACAAATTAAGACAGTTTAGTCACTAACTCATGCACTCAGTGAGACACATTTAATCACTCACTCATACAGTCAGCCATGCACCTACTATATCCTTCATCCAGACACTTATACATCCACTCATTCTTCAATATGTAAGACATATTTTAACTTTACAGAAACATACAGTCACCGGATGTTGTCATCAGTGATGTCATCAGTGATGTCATTTGAGATGTCATCAGTGATGTCATCAGTGATGTCACTGACCATGTCATGAATGATGTATTATGTGACATCATCGGCAGTGGATTGCGGGTGCGCGATATATAGTTAGTGCAACTAACTATATATGGAATTTCAATGGTTTTGTGTGAGTAAAATAAGGTTTTGTAAATGCGAATTCCTAACTATATATGGTATATAACCTATGGTTTTTTCAGTGAATTTTCAAGGTTTTGTAAATGCTAATTCCTAACTATATATGGTCTATAACCTATGGTTTTTTCAGTGAATTTTCAAGGTTTTGTAAATGCTAATTCCTAACTATATATGGTCTATAGCCTATGGTTTTTTCAGTGAATATATATATATATACATACATATATAAACATATATCATCTGTATATCTATATAAATACAAACATAAATGCATGCATACATATACTTATATGCATACAGATGCATGTTATTTACATGAAAGTTGAAAAAACACTAATAAAAGCAAAGCTAAAAAGCCACCTCATTACAAACAGAATGGCTTTAACTTAAACGAGGGCGAGATCTAGTGCATTTTCAATGCTTGTTCCATCAAGAAGGCATTCAGATGTGTCACACATTTGCCATAAATTCTGAATGTTAGCACTCTAGTTGCACATTAGATCACTGTAGTAAAGCTACTGCTCACCAGGGACGTCTGCTGCTGGTATTCAAAGTGCATGTTTCAGTCTGCATGTCAGAATTTTTTTAATGAAATAGAAGAGGATTTGAGAAGTCACTCAAAATGTGCCCTAATTTTTCTTTCTGCAGCACTAATCATAATTCATATGGCAAAATATACCCCCTCATTTTGTTCCTTTTTAAATTAAATGTTTTAAGAGTTACCACTTTATTCCAATCAAGATGGCTTCAGGTGTGCCATACCTTTGTAATAAGTAGGACTGTTAGCGCTCTAGTTGATCTTTAGAACACTCTGGGACATTCTGTCATTGGGCTATACTTGGGCTACATCTGGGTGATATTTGGGCTACATTTGGGCTCTTTTGTCTCTGGTGGCCATTTTGGGAGGCTGCATGTCAGAATTTTTTGATGAAATAAAGAGGATTTGAAAAGTCACTCAAAATGTGCCCTAATTTTTCTTTCTGCAGCACTAATAATACCTTCTATTGCATAATATACCCCCTCATTTTGTTCCTTTTTAAATTAAATGTTTTAAGAGTTACCACTTTATTCCCATCACGATGGCTCCAGGTGTGCTATACCTTTTTAATAAGTAGGACTGTTAGCGCTCTAGTTGTTCTTTAGAACACTCTGGGACATTCTGTCATTGGGCTATACTTGGGCTACATCTGGGTGATATTTGGGCTACATTTGGGCTCTTTTGTCTCTGGTGGCCATTTTGGGAGACTGCATGTCAGAATGTTTTAATGAAATTGAAAAGGATTTGAGAAGTCAATCAAAATGTGCCCTAATTTTTCATTCTGCAGCACTAATCATACTTTCTATGGCAAAATATACCCCCTCATGTTGTTTCTTTTTAAATTAAATGTTTTAAGAGTTACCACTTTATTCCAATCAAGATGGCTTCAGGTGTGCCATACCTTTGTAATAAGTAGGACTGTTAGCGCTCTAGTTGTTCTTTAGAACACTCTGGGACATTCTGTCATTGGGCTATACTTGGGCTACATCTGGGTGATATTTGGGCTACATTTGGGCTCTTTTGTCTCTGGTGGCCATTTTGGGAGACTGCATGTCAGAATGTTTTAATGAAATAGAAAAGGATTTGAGAAGTCACTCAAAATGTGCCCTAATTTTTCATTCTGCAGCACTAATCATACTTTCTATGGCAAAATATACCCCCTCATGTTGTTTCTTTTTAAATTAAATGTTTTAAGAGTTACCACTTTATTCCAATCAAGATGGCTTCAGGTGTGCCATACCTTTGTAATAAGTAGGACTGTTGGCGCTCTAGTTGTTCTTTAGAACACTCTAGGAGGCTGCAGTAGAACACAAAGGAATCAACTGACAGTCTCTGTTCTTGTTGGATGTACATGTTTTACTGAGAATGTCAGACTTCATTTTCACATGACTGAGAAAGATAATGTGAATTTACAGAAAATATGCTTTCAGTTTAGCTTATAGATCCCCTTCCAAACCACTGTGGGAAAATCATGAGATATTAGTTTTCTTTCAAACAATATTCATGATATCACAGCAGAAGGTTTTTTCACATGGTAAAATCACCTTAGAACCCACCACAATTCCTAAAACGAGTATGGTACCATCAACAAATGATTTATAATGTAACTAAAGTCCTAAAACCCTCTATTAACTACAATGCTTTTTAATGAGGTGCTATCATGTATATTGGTCCCAAGATGGCTGCCAACACTTCTTGGATGAAGTGCTGACAGCCAATCAGATCAGATGTGTGGTTAGGCTCCGCCCAGATATATATCTTTTTTTGAACCTAAATTACTCAAAATCCACTGGAGCACATATATTGAGACCTAGCAAAGGCACATCGGGCTAACAGTCCCTACAATTTTGCCAAGTATTGTGCAAATCCATTCAGCCGTTCGAGCTAAAAGTGAGGCCAACCGCCCTATGGAAATTAACATGGGAAAAACGTGTTTTGGGACCCCCTTTTTTCTCGGCCCCCCCTTGATGAAACCCCCCCAAATTGTCAGGGGCTGCTCAGAAACGAAATGTTCCATTTTCCCGAAAATTCCAGCCAATTCCGTCCACAAACGCCAAAGTTATTAGACATAGAATTTTCAAAAATCCCATAGAGAAAAAATCCTAACTATATATACCTACTGGCGACCGCCAGTAGGTAATATATATATATATATATATATATATATATATATATATATATATATATATATATATATATATATATATATATATATATATGGAAGAAAGAGTTGCTCCATGGTGGGAATGCACTTAGGGGTAGGAATTAATGCCACCGCAAGGGAGCGAGCCGCGAACAAAGTCCTTTTCCTGCCAGACGCGTTTCGGGCCAACGCCCTCTTCAGTGGCAGACCATGTGATAAGACGGCAAGCGGCAAACACCAGTAAATACCCACAGTAATTATACGCAGGTGTAGCACCTGAAGCAATGCTTTCTGGGACTGGTAGTTTAAAAGTAGAACCCAAGTGGGTCGCCGCCGCCATTCACATGTAAAAAAGTATTAAAAGGATTGCCAATGTCCCCGCAAGCACCCCGCAAGTAAAAGGCACCTCCTGTACCACAATACGCTGCCCAAATGAGGCAGCTGTGGACCCGCAGTTTTTCCGCGGTAGTGCAAACCCGCAACCGGGCTGGCCTCCAACAAATAGAAGAAAGAGTTGCCCCATGGTGGGAATGCACTTACTGGTAGGAATTAATGCCACCGCAAGGGAGCGAGCCGCGAACAAAGTCCTTTTCCTGCCAGACGCGTTTCGGGCCAACGCCCTCTTCAGTGGCAGACCATGTGATAAGACGGCAAGCGGCATACACCAGTAAATACCCACAGTAATTATACGCAAGTGTAGCACCTGAAGCAATGCTTTCTGGGACTGGTAGTTTATAAGTAGAACCCAAGTGGGTCGCCGCCGCCATTCACATGTAAAAAAGTATTAAAAGGATTGCCAATGTCCCCGCAAGCACCCCGCAAGTAAAAGGCACCTCCCGTACCACAATACGCTGCCCAAATGAGGCAGCTGTGGACCCGCAGTTTTTCCGCGGTAGTGCAAACCCGCGACCGGGCTGGCCGCTATCAAATGGAAGAAAGAGTTGCCCCATGGTGGGAATGCACTTACGGGTAGGAATTAATGCCACCGCAAGGGAGCGAGCCGCGAACAAAGTCCTTCTCCTGCCAGACGCGTTTCGGGCCAACGCCCTCTTCAGTGGCAGACCATGTGATAAGACGGCAAGCGGCAAACACCAGTAAATACCCACAGTAATTGTACGCAGGTGTAGCACCTGAAGCAATGCTTTCTGGGACTGGAAGTTTATAAGTAGAACCCAAGTGGGTCGCCGCCGCCATTCACATGTAAAAATGTATTAAAAGGATTGCCAATGTCCCCGCAAGCACCCCGCAAGTAAAAGGCACCTCCCGTATCACAATACGCTGCCCAAATGAGGCAGCTGTGGACCAGCAGTTTTTCCGCGGTAGTGCAAACCCGCAACCGGGCTGGCCGCTAACAAATGGAAGAAAGAGTTGCCCCATGGTGGGAATGCTCTTACGGGTAGGAATTAATGCCACCGCAAGGGAGCGAGCCGCGAACAAAGTCCTTTTCCTGCCAGACGCGTTTCGGGCCAACGCCCTCTTCAGTGGCAGACCATGTGATAAGACGGCAAGCGGCAAACACCAGTAAATACCCACAGTAATTATAGGCAGGTGTAGCACCTGAAGCAATGCTTTCTGGGACTGGTAGTTTATAAGTAGAACCCAAGTGGGTCGCCGCCGCCATTCACATGTAAAAAAGTATTAAAAGGATTGCCAATGTCCCCGCAAGCACCCCGCAAGTAAAAGGCACCTCCCATACCACAATACGCTGCCCAAATGAGGCAGCTGTGGACCCGCAGTTTTTCCGCGGTAGTGCAAACCCGCGACCGGGCTGGCCGCTAACAAATGGAAGAAAGAAATGCCCCATGGTGGGAATGCACTTATGGGTAGGAATTAATGCCACTGCAAAGGAGCGAGCCGCGAACAAAGTCCTTTTCCTGCCAGACGCGTTTCGGGCCAACGCCCTCTTCAGTGGCAGGCCATGTGATAAGACGGCAAGCGGCAAACACCAGTAAATACCCACAGTAATTATACGCAGGTGTAGCACCTGAAACAATGCTTTCTGGGACTGGTAGTTTATAAGTAGAACCCAAGTGGGTCGCCGCCACCATTCACATGTAAAAAAGTATTAAAAGGATTGCCAATGTCCCCGCAAGCACCCCGCAAGTAAAAGGCATCTCCCGTACCACAATACGCTGCCCAAATGAGGCAGCTGTGGACCCGCAGTTTTTCCGCGGTAGTGCAAACCCGCGACCGGGCTGGCCGCTAACAAATGGAAGAAAGAGTTGCCCCATGGTGGGAATGCACTTACGGGTAGGAATTAATGCCACCGCAAGGGCGCGAGCCGCGAACAAAGTCCTTTTCCTGCCAGACGCGTTTCGGGCCAACGCCCTCTTCAGTGGCAGACCATGTGATAAGACGGCAAGCGGCAAACACTTGTAAATACCCACAGTAATTATACGCAGGTGTAGCACCTGAAGCAATGCTTTATGGGACTGGTAGTTTATAAGTAGAACCCAAGTGGGTCGCCGCCGCCATTCACATGTAAAAAAGTATTAAAAGGATTGCCAATGTCCCCGCAAGCACCCCGCAAGTAAAAGGCACCTCCCGTACCAAAATATGCTGCCCAAATGAGGCAGCTGTGGACCCGCAGTTTGTCCGCGGTAGTGCAAACCCGTGACCGGGCTGGCCGCTAACAAATGGAAGAAAGAGTTGCCCCATGGTGGGAATGCACTTACGGGTAGGAATTAATGCCACCGCAAGGGAGCGAGCCGCGAACAAAGACCTTTTCCTGCCAGACGCGTTTCGGGCCAACGCCCTCTTCAGTGGCAGACCATGTGATAAGAAGGCAAGCGGCAAACACCAGTAAATACCCACAGTAATTATACGCAGGTGTAGCACCTGAAGCAATGCTTTCTGGGACTGGTAGTTTATAAGTAGAACCCAAGTGGGTTGCCGCCGCCATTCACATGTAAAAAAGTATTAAAAGGATTGCCAATGTCCCCGCAAGCACCCCGCAAGTAAAAGGCACCTCCCGTATCACAATATGCTGCCCAAATGAGGCAGCTGTGGACCCGCAGTTTTTCCGCGGTAGTGCAAACCCGCGACCGGGCTGGCCGCTAACAAATGGAAGAAAGAGTTGCCCCATGGTGGGAATGCACTTACGGGTAGGAATTAATGCCACCGCAAGGGAGCGAGCCGCGAACATGACCATGTCATGAATGATGTAATATGTGACATGATCAGCAGTGGATTGCGGGTGCGTGATATATAGTTAGTGCAACTAACTATATATGCGAATTTCAATGGTTTTGTGTGAGTAAAATAAGGTTTTGTAAATGCTAATTCCTAACTATATATGGTCTATAGCCTATGGTTTTTTCAGTGAATATATATATATATATATATATATATATACCTATGTGATATCGTCGTTATAGCTTCACACTTGCATATATGCACTGCACCATCAGCACTGGGCACCCATTGTCTCTTTGAAACACTTGTCACTTTACAACTATACCTCACCTTAACAGCCTGACAGCCTTTGAAAAATGTATTTTCAATATGTTTTGTAAAAAACTAAACATATCAAATATTAATAATGTTTGCAAACAGATTTGGAGTTTTTTTTTGTACTGTTGTGTTCCATTATATTCACCTTGTTGCGTGCTGTGATTTGGCCCACTTTTGCTCTTTGGCATATTGGTTAAGCAGTGAGTCATATAAAATATTGGTAACAAGGTTCATTGTCATTTGCAAAGTAATTGTTTTCTCCCCAACAGAACCACTGAAGCTTTACCTATATACTTAACCAGGTTATGAGGTGCACTGGGTTCCCCCATTGTATCTATACAACCCAAGGTATATTAGCAGGAAATATTTTTTGATAAGAGAGACGATTTGGCTGACAAAGAATGGGGGTTATGGTTGCCCCACAGGGCTTTGGGGAGAGTGGAGCAGTTCAGCGACTGCCATTGTGTGTATTGGGCTATGTTAAAGCCCAAATAGCCCAGGCTTATATTGGTCAGGTGACAGGGTTCCCCAGGTCACTTGTACTTAAATTGGTGGCCGGGAGATTTTTGATGTTTTTCAGGGAAGATTCATGGTGTTTTTCTGGTATTTAGATAGTTTGATGCACATTTGCGTAGTTATGAGTTATACCACTTCTTGCGATAAAGGGTGCAACAAGAAAAGGTCAAGCGGCAGGAAAGGGGTAGTGCCCAGGCCACTCTGTGTCTCAGAGAGCGGCCCTTTGTGGGGCTGAGAAGAAAGGAGAGTTGTCAGTGGGGACGGGCCATGCGGTTGTGCACGAGTGCACACCTTCGGCGGTTTGAGTTTTTTGGGCCGCAAGTGCAGTGGCAAGTGAAGAGGTCCTGGGCGTCGGAGCGGTAGTAAGTGCTGTGACACCAGGGACCCAGAAAATGTCAACAATGGTCCATTTGTACATCCTGCAGGATTATGAGGATGCTGCAAAGCTGCCCAAATTGAGGTGTTTGGGGGAGGAGGGCATCACATGGTCCCCATCAGGGAAGTCCCCCTGGACAGGCAAGGGAAGCAAAGGAATTGGAGACAGGGCAGGCCGGGGGCCCGCATTCGCTTTAGGGGCAGCCGTGATGGTAGGGAGGAGGGAGGAGGAGGATGGGGTAGGTTGGGACCAAGTGGGGGGTGTACAGAGGGGTAGTTGCACAGCAGGCTTTGGATTACTCTGGGGTGGGTCGACTGCCTGGGGTGGGGTGTCTCTGTTGGCTGTCAGAAAAGCCTGGATAGCTTCCAGGAGCTAATGGGCTTTTGTACCTTAGAGCACCAAAGAAGACGGTGGGCTGGAGTACAGTCTCATTTGCTTTGGGAAAAGAAATTCAAGTACACAGAAAGGAGGGGAGATGGCAGTTGTACAACAGAGAGAAGATGTACGCATTTTTGGTTTTGCATGCTGGCAAGAGATAAAGTGAAGGTTAAGCAGATTGAGGTATTGCTACAAGGGTTGTTTGTAAGGCATAGAGGCCATCAGCTGGAGACACACAATTTGGATGATTTCTTTTTGCAGGGCAACCTGGCTCGGCAGACTTGCAGAAGAGGCTGGGTAGTGATGAAGCTAGTTTCAGAAAAAAATTATGTTTTGACTCGCAAAGTTAAACTTCCATAATAAATAATTATATTAATGAGTTTATGCACAAAAATGTACTAATCAACCCAGATTAAAATGCATACACGACATATGGGATTAACATTATGTGTTCTTTGTTGCATTCGCAAGTACGTTGAAAGATAATGAACTAACCTTGTCTATTTATTTTGTCAACATTAATTGCGGCTGTTTAATTAATGGCATGTGCCTATTTTAAATGTGCCTTTGTCTATGTCATGTCTTATATGTGGCAAAGGCTCGTGGAGAATCCTGTTGGCCTAAAAAGAAGATGGTAAATAAAAATGCTGCATTCCTGTGCTTAAAGCTAGATTACATAAACTAATGGGTTAACATTAGTAAAGGGGGTGGGTAACAGAATGATTTTCATTACTCAAATTAATTAATGTTTTGTGTTTGTTTGAATACTAGCCTTCAAGAAAAAGGCCTGAGGCCTTGTTTTTTTAGTGGGTGTTTGGAATCCTGTCGTGATGAGCCGAGCACAGCTAAGCAAGTGGAAAAGTATTGCCACAATGACGTTCATCAGAAAAAATAAATAAATGGAACTGTGCAAGATGTGCTCTGGGTTGAATAAATTCAAGGATAGGAAGCGGCAGAACAGCCAAGCTGAGGAAGCAGCAAACTGTTATTTAATAAGATGTTGCAAAAACCTCGGAAGCTAATGTCGCTTGTGGACAAAGGACAAAGACGTTTTAGAAAGGCACAACTTTGGATTGAAAAGGTTATGATCTCATATGGACTGACGGCTGTCAGCCAATACAAATGCTGAATGACGGAGAAAAAGTATTCTTTTAGTGTGAATTAGTAAGTTTTAGATAGAGAAAAGGTATAAAACCTGGCCCCTTGGGAGGAGGGCTGCTGGCTCATTCCTGATTCCTGAAGGGCGTGAAATGCTGTCGGACTTTTGACTCACGTAAGGATAGCTGAACTAATGACTTTTCCTTTTAGGTTTAAATGAGTTTAGTCAGGGAAATAGAATTTAGGGAATGAGATCTTTTCTACATTAATTCTCTACAAGCTGATCTGTTTAACATGTCAGTCTAATATGCCTTTACCTTGATTAAAGATGCTTTCAAATTGCTATAAGATGACTGATTCTAAAATGCTCTTTGTTTGATAATAAAATTAATAAATTAGATTTTGAAATGACAAGCTGGTCTTGTTTATTCTTAGTCTAGTTACCATCAGTTGATCCATTTACCTAAGTGACTTAATTAAATGTTTCCGTTATATTTACATGATTATAAAGATTATAAACTGCAGTTGTGTATAATATGTAAATAGTTTGTGAATAGTTCTGATTAATTAGGTCACATGATTCAGTCGCCCAATATTTGTCTCTGTTATTTATGGGCCTTGTGAAGAGTTTATGATTAATGGTGAGTAGTGTTGATGAGACAGATTTTCTGTAGGGGCGCTGGATCAGTAGCTTCCAGGAGTTCATGGATGACCTTGGGTACCACTGGGACCAGAGAAAACAGTGGGCCTGAGTGCATTGTTATCCTTTTGGGGAAGTGAAATGGAATCACAGAGAAGAAGGGGAGATGGCCCCAGGACAACAAAGAGACAATGCATACATTGTGGGATGGCATGCTGGCAAGGGACAAGGTGAAGGCTTAGGATTTTCAGGTGTTTCTGGGACACTTACATTTTGCCTGCATGGTGGGATAGACAGTTTGTAGGAATTTGAATTTGGAGCTTTTAGGTTTCTCACTGCACCGTCAGCCAGTGAGGCTATTTGCAGGGATCAACAAAGTACTTCTGATGTGGGGCTTTCTTTCTGGGCTCCTTCAATGTTTTTCCATTAGCACAGCAAGAACACATTGATTGGAAGGCTGGAATATTCTCAGAAGCAACGGGGGAGCCTATACTAGTAAGGGTGGTGGTGTGCAGAGGAACTGTCAGCACAATGGAAGGCCGGGGATAGGAACATAGTTTTCTTAGAGCTGTTCCCATTGGTGGTGGTCACCAAGCTGTGAGGAGTAGAGTTGGCTCATTGAAAGGTGTGTGTGAAAGTTGACAATATGTTGGTGACAAAGGTGGTGAATAGGTAGTCATCCAGAGACACACAGGTATTGAAGTTATAGCAGGTTTTATGTTGGGTTGCTTGAGGCACAACATCTTTTGGAGCGGAGCACGTCCTGGGTGTGGACAATCACATTGTGGTTGCCCTGTCTCGATCATAGTGGGGGAGAATCCGTGGGCTGGACGTGGAAGCAGAGTGATGTAAAATAGCTATGCCAGAGGGGAGGGAGAGAACAGGGGAAAGTGCTGGGGAGGAGGTCACATGAAGCGAGGACGGGTTAGAGGTCTGGCTGAGTAGCTCTAAGTCATATCAGCACTTGCAGGGCAGGAGCATGTAAATGGATCCTTTACACTTGCAGGGGAACTTGCCTGGTGACATGGGGGTGATCTGTGGGCAGCACTCTGAATCTTGATTAGCGCAAGGTTTTCAGGCAACCGGCATAGAAGAGGGTCGCTGCATTCCAGTTTTACCTTTTCGGTGCATGGCACTCTGGTGGCAGGAGTTCCTTCACTGGAGTATGTCATTTATTCTTTCCGCATTGGTGTTGCATCAGAAGTGGGAAACAGGGTCTGGCGCTCGTGGATTTCACGTGTTTGCGGCGCTGATCTTCTGTTTGCTACAGTGTATACGTTTGAGCCAGCCGGAATGAGGGTATCGCAATAAGTAATGTGATGTGAACTTTCCCTGCTATTTTTATTGGTAGCAGGTTCAGTCGCAGGCCCAGTGGCAGAGGAAGTGACATTTTGGGGGGTGGGCCACCCATTCGTCAAGTGGGCAAAGAAACACACAGGGCAGAGAGACTATGGACTACCCGGGGTGTTACTGGTGCAGGTCCCCCATTACAGGGAAGGGAAATAGGGTCATGTGTTGAAAGGAATTGAACCAAGTTTATTTTAGAAGGCAGTAGGCACCTGAATGTTTTGGAGCATCACTTGGGTGAAAATAAGTTAGTGAAGGAATAAGGTGTGGGGCTGTTGAGGGACATGAAGCATGATTTTCTGCAGATGAAGACCCATTGGACCTGGGCGCTTTATCTCTCGAGCCGATTTCCTGCTGAGGAGGATTTGTAGGCGGTCCAGCACACCATCAGTTATAGACAGGGCACATAGATAACTCATCAGGGAAATGTCTTGAGAGCATGGAGTTTTCGAGGTTGATGGTGTCTTCTTGTACCATGTTGAGATGGAGTTGCATTTGATGAAATTGAGGGAAGGGTTGGTCAGGATGTTGAGCATCAGGAGATGAAGTAGACAGGGGTTAGGAGCAGGTGGTTGAGTGGGCAGAAAAATCTACCTTTTTTGGGTTGGGGAGGCCTGGAAAGTTTGGCATGAGTTTACAGAAGTTTGGTTGGCATTACCAGTTGGTGAACCATTTGGAAAGGTAGGGTAGGCAGGAAGTTCAAGGTTAAGTATAGAAGGTTTGGTTGCTAAGAAGTTGATACATGCAGTCATAGGCTGTAAGGGAAAGTTAAAGTTGAAAAATGTTGAAATGCCCTATAATGTAAATAAGATAATTGCATGGTGAGGTTTGTGGGGGACAGTAGGTGTGGGGGCAGGAGATTGGATAGTTTATTTGATGTATAGCTAGGCTTTAGTTTTGTAAGGCAGATTGCCCACGTAAAGTCTGTGATGTGCACCTGTTTCAATAAAGCACCCTTTTTCACAAAAGTGGTCTGTGTTGCTCCCCTCTCTCCCAAACTAAATTTGTCCCTAATGGCTTCAACAGTTATTGTATTTTGCATATTTGCTTGCCATTTGGAAGACGAAAGGGTGTTGTTGGTAAATTTACCTTCAGATGGGATAGCAGGCAATCTCCACTTGTCTTTGCCTAGAATACCGAACTCATTCCTCATTTAGACGTTCTGTGCTTTTATCATCACTACTGTAAAAAATGTTTCAAATATGGCAACTGTTCAAATTATGATTCAGGATTTGCGAAATTTTCTAAAAGAGGAAAATCACATTTCTGATGTCAAATATGTATTCTTGAGCTGCCTCATGTCTGTTTTTCATTGTATTTCTTACATCACCAGCTGGCATATGGTGCTAACACAGGCTGTTGAGTTGGAAAGAAAAGAAACAGCAAAAACGTGCTTTTAATGTCATTTATCTTCGAGTAGACCTTACAGAAATAAAGAATTGGATTATGCCACCCACTGGCTAGAGTAACATGCCAGAATTGTCACAATGACCTGAAGAAATATGAAATGTTGCTGAGAAGAATTTTGGTATTTCCACTTACTGCCTAGGTATGGGTGCCTACTCAGCACTATACTCTTTGCCACATCAGGCTGATCTTTGCCACATTCGAGTTCCCCACTAATCTGTGAGATCTCCATTACACTAATTTTTATTTGGCATTCTAGTACTCGAAAAAAGACCAATGAGGAAAGGCTGAATTTGCATGTTCGCCCCCTTATGTACATGTATGCAGACAATCTAAAACATAAGACTGGTGAAAGGTAAAAAAGGCAGGGGACGACAGGCCTTGAGTAATGAAGCTGATCCAATTCCTATCACACATCTCTTACTGTTCAAAACACCCAAAAGAATAAGGGCCTCATTTTTGAGGCCGTGCGTCACTTTTACGACGCACCAGCAGGGTAAAAAATGTGCCTTGTTGCACCATATTTACAAAGTGACGCATCTAGGTAGATGCGTCACTTTGTAAACCCCTGCGCTACATTATACCTGCGGCAGGTATAATGTATGCATGGGGGAGTTCTGACGCAAGAAAAGGTCCTAGAAGTGACGCAGTGAAAGCTATAAGATTTCACTGCGCCACTTGTAGGACGCAAATGTGTCAATTTCTTACGCCTGCCTCACAGCAGGCGTAAGACTAACACAGGCCCTTTCACATGGGGCTTGCCCCATGTGAAAGGACACATTGCTGGAGTTGCGTCACTTTTGTGACACACTGCAGCAATGCGTCATTTTTGCGCCCTACAGATACGTCAGAAATACTAACGTATCTGTAACTCCTTGCGTCATGATGCGTCATACTGTAAATATGACGCATCATTGGTGTCGCAAGGAGGGCGCAGTGAAAAGTGACGCATCGCTGTTTTCACGCAGAGATGCGTCACTTTTCATAAATGAGGCCCTTAATGTATAGGAAAAGTGAATTTCTAAGTCATAAAGTACTCACATTTGGTGTGGGCAGGTAGCAATGTAGGTGTTTAGTTCTCTTAGATGGCACACTAGCACCAATGAGAATGTAATTGTTTTACATTTACCCAGAACATATATAGAGCAATAGCATTGGTTGTTCAGATAAGGATACTTATGTACTTTTGGGGGTTAAACCTGGTATGTTCGATGTGTAGTTTGTACCATGTGGCATGTTTGTGTTTTGTGTATTTAAGTGTGTTTCTCCATGTGTCACAAGAGACAGGTAACAACAGTTATATGATTTGTATTTATTTTTACACATATCAAAATTGGGTATATGTTGGGTGCACATCTTATCAATTTGCTGCGTGTTAGTGGGTGCAGTGTTTTTTTCCTCACATTTGTTCATTCGTTTTACTGGTGGTATTTCTATCTGCAATGGTTTCTGTTTGGGTCCATTGTAGTACTTGAGAGTGGTTTTATGTGGTGTGTGACTCACTTCAAAGATGAGCTTGAGTACATTTTAGCCTGGTTGACCAGTTGAACTATTTGAGTAGATGAGTGCACTACTTTTATGATTTCTGCCTGGCGCACACATTTTTAGATTTGTTTTGTTATTTTCATGGCCCTCCCTCTGCTTCTATTTGAATTTTGCGTTTCCCCTCCTATTCTTGAGGAGTTATTCCTCAATTATGAGCCACTCCCCTTGCCACTCACACATTAAGTCCTTACTTACAGGTTTAGGTCTGCAGAAAAATTTGCACTTTGTTAGGCAAAAAAGTGATAAGGGATATGCATCTTCAAAGTATAGATTTCTATACATACTATCGAGAAATCCCATTTATTTAGTGCGTTCTCATGCCGATGAAAGGTTTTGTGAAAGGGCTCTTAATTATCACATTCTGCATATGTATCAGGAATCTTGCACATATTGTATTGTGTGGATGGTACATTGAATACTAGTTAATTTATTCAAGGACCTAGGCATTTAGTTGATGGAAACTTAACTCTTAATCTGTTTATGACACAGTGTTCATTGCACATGTTAAGATTTACTTAAGTGGTCAGAATATATGCTATTCTTTTGTGCATATTACCATCTTCACACTCACCCTGAAAAATGTATGTAAAAAGAATATTAAAACCACGTGCATTACCCTGAGGTTGTGGAAAAGAAGGATGCCATGCCCCTATTGTGCCTGTGCTGTGACTGCCGCCCTGGGGTGACTCAAACCCCGCTCTGACTTACGGGCTCCCCTGGAAGGGGATGCTTGGACTTCCACGCTCGGCAGAGGGGAAGGTTGTTGATTTGCTGCCTGCGATGTGTGCGTCATCTCTGCTCTGCCTCTCCTCCTAGGGCGAGGCAGTTGCCTTCTCTGGTCCTGCTGCCGCAGCATGACAGTCCTTTCCTGTTGGAAAATTCCTGTATTTGCCTCCTGTCTAGCTCTTTAAGGAGAGGATTTTGCAGCTCCTCTATGTTTCACAATTTGATGGTTTCATCGCCCGCCCCCGTTCGATATTCATGCCCCTTGGTTTTCTGCTGGATTTAGTCTGAATCCCTCTTCTAGCTGCTCCTGAGCTCTGTGTTGTCAGCTAGGTCTTGCGTTTTAGCTGATGGTGTCTACCATACGGCATCTTCTTCAGATGTCGCACAGTGTTTTATGCTGTACCGCTCTTCCCTCCTCTTGAAGTGCCCCTTCTATACAGACACCATAATTCCTGTGGTAGTTGGGCCCTAGGCCCTCATACTATTCAAATGGGGTGACACAGACACAGTGGATATAGTTAGTTAACTAGCCCTGAGCACGTGCGCTCAGCCCTTTTTATTTAGCAGGGTCATCTGACTGATGACGCCTGTGGTGGGTGGGTGTTCAGTGTGTGTGACAACATGCTGAACACTGGATTGTATCCATTGCGATACTACATCCCTCCCAAACTTTAATAAAGGTCCTCCAAACAAAATGTCCGAACCTGTGAGAGAGAATACAAAATTGCAAACCAAACATAACTAAATGTAGATGACTCTCACATAGTCTCTTCGCTGCTGGTCATCTGCCGGCGAGGGTATCCTTGCAGCCGGGACCACTCATTCTCCTGGTCTGGTCACAATGTTCTGGTGCTCTGTGGACGTGCTCCTTTTTGTACTTGCGCC
Organism: Lissotriton vulgaris; assembly: GCF_964263255.1. Classification (NCBI taxonomy): domain Eukaryota; kingdom Metazoa; phylum Chordata; class Amphibia; order Caudata; family Salamandridae; genus Lissotriton; species Lissotriton vulgaris. The sequence goes on along the minus strand of NW_028254702.1, from coordinate 31,890 downwards.
GTGGAAGTGTGCTTTCCAGTTCCTTTCTTCCGACACCGCAGTCGGTGAAAAGTGCAGATGGAATAATGGTGGATCATTGGTGTTCTGCTGTCCACTGTATAATCCTGGTTGAGGTGTTTTCTCCAACCGGTGGCTGTCTCTGACAGGATCTGCAGTTGCAGGATATCACTCTCACTGATACCCCTCTCTCGTGGGTGTCCCCTCTCACTGGACGACCAGGAGGCCCTTTGCTGCCAGGCTTCCACTGGACCGGTGGGCTGCCACCTTGTTGCTCCAAGCGCGTTGGAGGAGTTGCTATGGGTCCCTTCTCCGTGTCTGAAGCTTCACCTGAAAAGGGTGTTGTTGGCACTTGTTCTGTCGCATGATACCGTTGTTCTCCCTGGATCTTCAGAGCAAGCTTCAACGGTCCATCTCTCGTTTTGGGGTCCGCTGCCACCGGTGTCCCTGAGGCCTCTGCTCCTTGGATATCCACGGTCCTGTGTCCGTTCCATCCCAGAGGTGGTTGTTACCAAGGGACCGGCCTGCTCGCCTCTGTCGTTCCCGGGTGACCTTCGAGTTTGCACGTAGATGTGTACTCCCAGTGGGCCGATGTTTTCCAGGTACTGTGTTCGGATGTCTGTGCCTCTTTTCACTTTCCCCATCGGGTGTTTCCCTTCTGGTGTGTGTTGTGGTGTTCCGACCAGCGGGGTGGTCGGCTTCTTCTTCCTTCATGCAACCTGCGAGGTGGTCGGCTACTTCTTCCTCCATGCGACTAGCGGGGGGATCGGCTTCTTCTGAGCTTCTGGTGGTCTGCGCTCTTCTGCTGGCTTCCTTGGTGGCACTTGCTGCGCGCTCGCTTCTGTACCTGGTAGTTTCAGTTTGCTGTCCTCCTACGCTTTGGCTAGCCACAGTTATCCTTGTGTGGTGGTCTCGCACTCCTGGTGATTTCTTGTGCTTTTTTTGTTGTTGCTTTTTTTAGATTTCAAAAACCTTTATTCGTGATCACACATGTAACACCGCTCTGAGCAAACAACCCGGAGGCAAGCAGCAGCGTATTTCTATAATCATAGAATTCTATATTACACAGCCAGAATGCCGACAACACACACTGTCCGGCGGCGAGTTATGTCTAATAGATCAAATATAGCATGTATACGAGTGATGTATATATATTGTGAACAAAAAAAGAAAACATGAAAAAAATATAAAGTTATAACATTACCTACAATCCTACCCTTACACTCAGCCCACCTCATACCCTAATATTAAAGCTGTTAGTCATCTATCTATGATAGCAAGTCACAACCAATGCACCCCGTATTACTCAACATATACCACCCTTGTATTTCACGTCTCACCTTCCTCATCTCAATAATACCCAGCACTTCACCGTCCTTCGTAACCTATACACCCCATCCCTCTCAACCATGCTCTGTCTACACAGGTCCGTGCCTGTCCGTCCCAGCCAGTTCACCAAAGGCTCCCATATGTCTACAGGTCTGGATTTCTGTGGCATTAGTTCCCAATATGATGTTAATTGGTCTTTGCAATAAACAGCTGATTTTATCCAGCCCACCACTGTCGGTGGGGTCGCTCTCTTCCAATGCAGCGCAATCTGTTGCTTGGCTAGCAATAGCAGAAGAGCTACCAATTTGCGGGAACCGCGAGGTATTTCCATCACAAATCCCAATAGCGCCATAAGCGGATCTGCCTGTAAATCTAGTTCAACAATGTGCCCTATATGTCGCAGCACCTCATTCCAGTAGCTCTCTATCCGCCCACATTCCCTAGTTAGATGGAAGAATGTTGCTTCCTGTTCCCCACATCTCCAACATTTTGTGTCGTTTTGGAGTCCCATACAAAAAAGCTGTTTCGGCGTACGATAAGTTCTCTGCAAATAATTAAAATGTATGAGCCTCAACCGGTAATTAGCAAAATAGCCATTGTTTTTCAATAGTGACCATATTGGCTTCCCTTTCCCAGTCTGACCTTGATGAACACACTAGTACTGGAGCAGTGTCTTGGGTGATACTATAGATACGCTTTATCAACTTGCGAGGTGAGGTATTAGCCAGAAGGTCCTCCAGCACCGGCAAAATTGGTGGTGCCGCTGGGAAATCTGGGTATCGAGCCTTACATGCCGCTGGCAGTTGATAGAATAATAACATGTCAGAGGCAGTAGGGTCATTCGGCTTGCACATCTTCTGCAGTGACAAAAAGGAATTATCCGGGTATAAGTCGCCTGCAGTGTCTAGCCCGCGTTTGTGTGCTCTGTCCGTCACCGCCTTATCCATCAATGGTCCCAATAGTGGGTACCCCCCTATCGGCATCGATGGTGCAAAAAGCTCCGTAAGGCCAGCACGTTTAGCTATTTTCAACCATGCCCATCTCACAGCTTCAACCGGGTTTATATCTGTTGGGGACCTTCTATACGGGTGATAGACCGTTACATTGAGTGGGGTAGGCGCCGCCACATCCGTTTCAATAGCCACGTGCGGTTGAAAAGGGATCGGTGATGCCAATAATGCAGATATTGGGCCTGTGCACCATAGGCGTATAATTCAAAGTCAGGAGCTGCAAGCCCCCATTGACTAAATGGAAGCATTAAAAGGTTCCACGACACTCTAGGCTGTCTTTACGCCCAGACCAATTCCAAAATAGCAGTCTTCAGACATTTAAAGAATTGGCCTGTGAGTGGCAGGGGGATATATACAAATAAATAAAGTAATTTAGGCAAGACGACCATCTTAGGTATTGCAATACGACTGGTCAAGGAGAGAGGCAGTGTTTTCAATCTCTGTAGCTTAACTTCCAGCCAGGCCATTGCTGTACCATAGTTGGATAGCCATATGTCCTGTATTGATCTACTGATTCTAATGCCTAAATACTTGACCTCTTCCGTCGCCCATTAAATGGGAAATTCAGTACTGCATTGTTTAGTATCATCCGTCAGTGGCAATATAACCAATTTTGTCCAGTTGATGTGTATAGCCGTGAGGCCGCTATATCGCACAAACTCTCTCACCAGGGGTCAAAGTTATCGACAGGGTCAGTCATATAAATGGTCATGTCATCAGCGTACATAGAAATAAGCAGACCTCTCGAAGTGAAACCAATGCTACGGTGCATGTGGTGCTGTCTCAAACCGGCCGCCAAAGGCTCAGTGGCAATGGCAAATAGCAGAGGCGATAGCGGGCATCCCTGCCTTGTACCCCACTTGATGTCAAATGGTCCGGAGATTTGTCCATTTACCCTCACTCTTGCCGTAGGGGAAGTATACAATAGCCTTATTTCTTGTATAAACAGTGGGCTGAACCCCATACGTGTGAACAAGGCAAATAAAAACCTCCACTCAAGAGAGTCAAAGGCCTTGGTAGTATCTAATAATGCAGCAGCTGCCTGTATCTGGGGATCTAAATAGTGCAACAAGCCAAACAACACTCTTAAATTGTGAGATGTTGACCTGCCCGGAACAAATTCATATTGGTCAGATTACGCAATTTGGGGTAGCATAGGCTTGAATCTATCCGCCAATAACTTCGCGTATATCTTCGCATCTAAGTTGATTAATGAAAGAGGGCGGTAAGAATCAGGGCCGGCCGGATCTTTATTGGGCTTCAATGGGGTTATTATCAGGGCCTCCCGTATTGTTGGTGGAAGAATTCCCGTTTCCATGGACTCGATATGCACCCGGTGCAGCCTGGGTGCAAGTATGTCTACATATTCTTTATAAAAGGCTGCTGTCAGTCCATCCGGACCTGGGGCCTTATCAGCAGGCATGCCCGCTATGACTTCCCGAACATCCTCTACTGTAATCGGGAGATCCATGTACTGTCTTGCTCCGTCATTAAACCATGCCAAGGCAATTGTATCCAGATATTCAGTTATTTCAGTAATGTAGTCCGCCCCTCTGGGTGCACGCAATAGTGAGGCTAGCATCTTCCCTGCCCGGTCCCCCTCACCATACCTCCTAGCCTGAACGTATTTGTTAAGAAAGGCAGTCTCTCTTTCGGCTTCCTCTAGATACTGCGTAAGTTTGACCCTGAAGTCAGCTTGTGTGGAAGGCGAGGGAAGCTCCAAAGAGCAGTTTCCAACCTCTCTAGTTCCCTTTCCAATTGTTCTAACGTATCCCTGATGGATCTAAGTACACCCGTTTTGAGCGCGATACAGTTGCCTCTTGTCACTACCTTGAAAGCTTCCCACAGCGTGCACGGCGTTTCTACCGACCCTTCATTTAACTCAAAGTACTCCACTAATTTCTCGCGTAATTCTTCACGAAATACCTGATCCAGCAACCCTCGGGAGGACAACCTCCAACTAAAGGGTTGTACATACTGCGGTGGTATAGTAAGTGTCACTCTTACAGGCGCGTGATCAGAGAGTGACCTCGGAAGGTGATCAGCATCTGCCACCTGAGAGTGTAAGTCTCTGGACAATAGCCAATAATCTAGTCTCAACCATGCATTTCTATGTGCTGTTACACATGTACCCACCTGAACACCTGGATGATGGGCCCTCCATGAGTCTATCAAACCAGCTTCCGTCATAATATCACCTAACACCTCTGCCGCCTTGGAGTGATGCTCCCGCGGCACTCCTTGTCTGTCAACTGAAGGGGACAATACAACATTGAAGTCACCGCCCCAGAGTACCGCCACTCGACCACACACCTGAACTCTGCACCACACATTCAGAAAAAAGGAAGGGCAGTCCGTATTAGGGCCATACACATTTACAAGCAACACCTGGATTCCACACAGTGTACCCAATAGGAATATGAATCTGCCTTCCGGGTCAATTACCTTGGAATGAGTTTTCCATTGTAAGCCTCTACGAATTATTATTGCCACCCCCCTGGCATAGTTGGAGTAAGGTGCCTCTACCATCTCTCCCCATCTACCATGTCTAAGCATAGGTGTATTAACAGTTGCCAAATGCGTTTCCTGTAACATACAAATATCCACTTCCTTTTGTAACAAATAAGAATGCACCATTCTCACCTTTCTACGGTCATTTAACCCCCGTATGTTCCAAGAGATACATGTAATGGACTTCACAAGGGATCAAGATCTAACACATAAGCCATAATACACAGTCTTACTACTACAAGCAAATAATGTCTGATGTTCTTAAACATACCAAATAGACCACTTCTAGGCTGTCCTTGCATTCGTGCACTAGAAATCAGTGGTAAGTGCAGTGCAGAATAAAGTAGGTATAAATTAAACAACAGCAACTTAATCTCTGCCCCCACTCCCCAGCATTCCCCCCTCAACTCTCAACTCCCTGCTCCCTCCCGCTCCACCCACATCAACACCCCAATTAGGTTGTGTACTCCCCACCCCTTGCATTCTCATCCATACCCCACATAAAAACAAAAAACAAACATTGGGATTCATCCCAGGGGTTTCGCAGGGTGGCTGCCATACTTCCCCGTTCTCGTGACAGGGTGGCTGAGCTGCTAGTGCCACATCTTCTTCTCTAGGTCCCAACTAGCTGAGCTATTCATCACTATTGAACAGCCAAACTCAAAGAAGGAGTTATGATATCTTCAATAGCGGAACATAATAGCATATCTCAGCTGTAATGGAGAGATAAAGGTATCAGCTAACCCGGCCCCAATAGCTACTCATATCACCATAACACATAGAGGTACATAAATCATTCAATATCACTTAGCGGTTCAGTTGATTCTTGCTCCTCCGACGTCTTCTGCTGTCTCTGGTCCTTCACCAATTGCTTAGCATAGCTCAGCGCCGCCTTTGCATCAACAAAGAAGGTAGGTCTACCAGGGCCCTGGACCCTTAGCTTAGCCGGGTATATCAACGCGTATTTCATACCTGTTTCTGAAATCTTTTCTTCGCCGGTATAAATTCCCTGCGGGCAGCCTGTACCTGCAGGGTAAAATCCGGTACAGCGATATTTAATTCCCACGGTATTGTATCTTGTCTTTTTCTCTTTCGAGGCGCAATATTGTGTCCCGATCCCTATAGTTTAGCACTCTGGCCAAGATCGGTCTAGGCGGAGCCCCCGGTTTAGGTCTAGGGCCCAAGGTTCTGTGTGCTCTCTTAATCAGGAACATCGGAGATAAGCCGTCCCCAAATAAATCCTGCAGCATAGACACAATATAGCGCTCCATATTAGGAATGTCTGTCGATTCCGCGATACCTGTAATGCGTATGTTGTTGCGTCTCGATCTTGCTTCCAAGCCCTCATTCTTCTGTTGGATTAGAGCCAGCACTTTATCCATACCCTTCACCTTCTTTTCATTTTCAGTCTGTCCTTCCTCCCTCTCAGGGACACGTGTTTCCAACACACCTACTCTACCCTCCTGCTTATCCATCCAGTGCGTAATACCATCCATTCGGGCGGCCAATGAATCCATCTTGGAGTCAATGCCCTGCAGGCTGGCTTTCAGCTCTTGAAACATGGACCTGATGTCCACCGCTGGCAACTGACTGGCGCCATCTTTCGTCATTAACCGTTCCGTGTTTTCCGTTTCGGGCGGCTTTGGTGTCTTCTTATCGAAGGTGATTTTGGGCTGGCGTGTCTCTGGATTTCCCATCCTGGCACTCAGGCGTCTGTGCCGACCAAATATCCGGTTTCACAGCTATCTGGCAGAGTGTTACACACTGGCACCACAGCGATATCTTAGTGAAAATGTTTCAACACCTGGCCCGCAGCGCCTAGTTCAGCAATTTCCACGTGACACACATCATCTAATATTCCGTGTTCCCGACGTGTCTTTATGATGTATGACGGTCCCAATGCACTCCAATGGGCAATGCCGTGTCACAAGCTATCAGCACCACCGGAATTCCGTCACCATATACATGTAGCAGATCTGGTCTCAATTTGGAGGTGGGGGTCAATAGCCGTGCAACTGCTCTCCTCACCCACACAGTTGGTTGTCCCAGCACAGGCTCCTACGACGCAGCTTTAGAGAAGTGGGCGATTCGCTAGTATAGTTCCACATTCCCTCTCCAGAGCAAACAGTCCACCAGAGGATATCCTGTAGTAGCGATGGACGCTATCGGGGTGTAGTGCGCGTCCCACCATACGTCACGGACCTACACACTATAGCCCCGTTATATAGACTAGCCACCGAGGATCCACCAGCAATAAAGGCCAACAACGAGGGGACACGTTCATTCGAGTCTCAATGCAAGAAATGTAGTGATGTGGCGGGCGCCGCGTGTGTAACGTGACATCAGCACCCACACCACCAGCAGGCAACACAACAAGGCCGCAGATACCGCGTCTCCACGACTGGGCTAACGGTCTCAGCTCCTACACACAATCGCCACACCAGCAAGATTCCCACTGACCCAATCTTCAACTGCATCCACCAGCCATATCACCGCCGTCTTTCCTGGCTCACCGCAATAATGTGCCCACAGAGGATCTAAAATGGCGGCCTTCAATTGTGCCCACCTCCGACATAGCCACTACACAGTCGCAATCCACATGTAATCCCCGTGCGGCTCATATTTGTAGACCGCTTACGTGTCTGCAGGGTCCCAAGATAGTCTTGCTTAACATGACACGTCCAGGCAGCCGCTCCTCATGAGTCTTCAGCAGTCTGCTTCAGCCGGCAGTCCCCCGGCTGTGCCTTACAGCCTCTACCCGGAGGGCCACAGCCATGCCCGCTGGCCACACCGCATGGAAATTCACAGCCTCGATTGCAATGGCTCACCAGCTGGTTTCCCAATTCCTCCACCTCCAGTGCTTATTCCTACTTCCCAGACGGGCATCACACTGGCCTCCACCGGGCCGCTCCTCCTCTCTCATCGCTTGCTTCCGCTACTCAAGGCCCCGGTCTCACTCGAGCACCCAGGCCTCACTTCAGTCCACGCATTCGCGCAGCCATAGCTCTGCAGTCTTATTCACGGAGCTTCCGATTCCTGCAACAGAGAAGACTGGAGTAAAGCCGCAAGCGCTAGCCCCCGGCGGGTCCGAGAATTAGCGTGGTATGGTAGGATAAATGCCGGATTCTGTGCTCGGCCGGCAGCGCTGCGAAGTTAGGCAACCATTCCGCCCGGCAGCCAAGCCACGCCCGTGCTTTCTTGTACTTTGTCGCTTTCTCTGTCGCAGTGTTGTGGCTTGGCACCACTCTAGCATGGCAGCATTACTATGCAATCATTCTTGCACATTTGTCAGTGTTCCTTGTGTCTCTGCCAAGTAGGTCCTTTCTTTCTCCTTATAGATGTTCTTTGTTATTCAACTACAGGCGGCTTCCAGCCAGCTCTGTGTTGCTGCTATGTTTTCTTGGTTTGTTGTAGGCTTGTTTGTCCATTCATCAATATCTAGGGGTGTAGGGGGAAAGTACATGGTAGAGCCGCCCCCCACTCACTCAACTCTCAATGACAAAGAGCCCTACCAAGACGGACAGCATCAAAGTTTCAGACCAATCCAGGGATCTGATATATCAACAGTCTAGATTCCCTTAACGTGTAGGTAAACACTGTACCCAAGGTCAAGATGCATAAATATATAGAAAGAAATGAACACAGGCCACAATACATTGACACCCAAAAATTTATGTGGAATCAGAGAGAGTCCTCACGGTCGAATCACCCGAGGGGGTTCCCGGTTAGCAATCACCGGTTTACCCACTTCTCATCATTGGTCACTCTCTCTGGGTGAAGAAAAAAGAAATACACACAGACATTTACATGTGCACAAATGAGAATAGTGACAAATACACCAACAATGGACAAATACCAACATTTATTGTGCCATTACATATAATAATACCAGAACCCCATATAAAATAAACCAGAAAGATTAGTTCTGAAAAAGAATAAAAATGCACATGTAAATGTCTGTGTGTATTTCTCCTGCTGGCCTCTTCAGCCTTCGGGGCCCTTTGCGCACTAATGGGCTCACCTCATGCCCGGCGAGTCGTCACAACCGATGCGGGTGGGCTCCGACTGGCTTACACTTCTCCCCCGGGGCACTTCCTCGCAGGGGCGGCTCACATCTGGCTCATGAGGTGCGGGGTGGGCTCCCGGTCACCTCCCAATCTACATGTAGGAGCAGGGCTCGTCACACAGGGCAGGATGATTCCATTCGGCAGCTCTCTCCCCCTTTCTCATCTTCTGCTGGGCTGCTGCATGCACTGGCACAGCCCCCTCGTCGCCAATGTGGTATTTGGGCACTAGTCCCTCATACTATTCAAATGAGGTGACACAGACACAGTAGATATAGTTAGTTCACTAGCCCTGAGCACGTGCGCTTAGCCCTTTTTATTTAGCAGGGTCATCTAACTGATGACGCCTGTGGTGGGTGGGTGTTCAGTGTGTGTGACAACATGCTGAACACTAGAACGTATCCAGTGCGATACTACAATTCCTACTCGTATATTCTACTACGTGAGTGTGGAATGGCTGTGGAAAGGTGTCACTCTTACCTCAGACAGGCCAGAGACAGGCTGCAGAAGAGTTTGTCATGTTCAGTTACTGACAGGTAGGCTTGGTGAATGAAGTTCAGAATCATTTCCAGTTACTCATTTGGATGAGCTGATTTTTGAAGTTAATCAGGGCAGCATGACTGCTGTGATTCTCCCTGATTTGTTCAGCCGCCCCCCCCCCCCCCTCCCACCTTCCCCCGCCCTGGACTGCACTACACTGATAGAGCGGCATGTAGCTAATTTCCATATCCAGGGTCCTCTCTAGAACTGGTGTAAATCTTTGCTATCTGCTAATTGTGCCCACACACCAGAATCTTTTGTGTGCAAGATTCTAAATCTCCTGACGGCCCCCACATAACAGTAGCACCCGTTTCCAAGTTAAAAATAAACATGCTCCAGTGAAAACAAAACATAGCAGCTCTAGCATCTTGTATCTACGGGAATAGCCATGTGAGCCGCAGCATAATCAAAGGCGTGGGACCTGCATAATGCCTCATCTATCCCCCTCCTAATGGCCCTGCACCCATTACATCTAAACGTACAATCCTGGCATGTATAGTTAGTTTAACAGAGGTTAGGAATCTCTACTGTGTTCTTTAATGCACGCATGTGCACCCTTTAAGCCCTACTGGAAACCTTTGGTGTCTCAGCATATAATTACTTTTACTGTTAACATCGGTGGTATGAGTAAAAATGTTTTGAAGCCGGATTGTAACACGTTTTTGTTCTCATTCACAAAGCTGCAGTACTTTAAATGAGGAATGTCAGGGCTAAATGAATGAAAAAATTGAGTGCTCTTTCTTCAGCAGAAGAATAAGAAGGTAGAAGATTCCCTTTAAAGACTAGGCAGCATTGCCAATTGTGCTGGTTCTTTCATGCAGCAGGTGTATTCCTAGGAGATTAAGTACAGAGGCACTTAAAACGCACCAGTAGCCCCGGAAATAGTTATGTTGAAAAAGAATTCCGGCAGACTACGTATAGGGAAAGTTAATGTGCCGCTGTGAGAGTACACATGACAAGATAAACGTTTGCCTTTGCGGAATAGCAGACAGGCAGCTGGCCAAGGTGTTTGATCAGCAGATTATTAAGCAGCACTTTATCTGGGAGTTTATTTCGTAGTAAATTGAATTAACAGCAAGAGGCTCCATCACCAAATATTCGAGATGCTTCATACTTAGGCAGGACGGTTATTAGCTACATTCATTATATAAAATGGAAAAAAGAAAGAGACTATGACTTGATGTGGCAAACTGAATATTATTAAATGAATTTAAAAAAAAGACTACATAATTATTTGTCTAGGCTTCTTTGTAAGTAATGGACGATAATGCCTTTCAATTTCATAGGCATGGAAATGATTATGGCTTCTTCATAATTGCTCGTTTCTCATCTCACCTGATAAAAACAGATGCCAGCAATAAATAAATGCAGAAACCACAAGGTGATGAATAGAATGCTTGAATTAAATCTCAGTCACTGGTAATCGCTTGTGTCGCATCCCCGTTTGCCATTTTGTTTGCCCAGTGTGCCACCACAGTTTGAACTCAGCCATTTGCAAATCAGTCTTGATCCTGCTCTTCATGGCAATAGTCCAACCTGAATTGCCAGGCCAGGTGCTTCCTGAATCAGAACACAACAAACCTACGACCGCTTTCGCCCTAGTTAGGGGCCCTTAGCCAAGTATAGCTTGGTTCCAGTGGTACAATGATCCCGGGATCCACAAACCAAGCTATTCCTTGATGCTTTCCCCAAAAACCTGTGCTGCTTCCCCATCCATCTCCACGTTGCTTTTTCCTCCTCCCACCCTCGCCCATGTTGCTTATATCTACCTCTAAACCTCCGCCATGTTTCTTACCAATTTTTCCTGTCATCCCCTGTGTTGCTACCACCCCACCTTGGCTTGCTTTTCAAAATTAAAATTAAACTTTAGCATATTTTCTTTTTTAGTCAAAGATCTAACTCAATCAATAAATAAAAGGTAAAAAAAACAGCCTGCTTCAATTGGTACCTATAAAATTACAAGGACTATCGGCTCAAAGTCTTTTTGTAGGAAAATGCCCCTTTTGCCTGATCATTTTGCTAGATTTTGTTGCTGTTTTTGGACACTGCTGCCTAGTGTATTTCCTCTGACTCATAAAACGTGAACATTGTTTGTCATTGTTTCCCCTGACATTTTGCCTTCTGACTTCTAGTTTTTTGACTGTGTGCTGATCTTAATTTTTGCTGTCTTGAGGACTTTGTGCACCTTTTCACTGCAGACCAGTGCTAAAGAGCATGTGATCTGTGTCTAAAATGTGATGACATTTGGTTTCTCTATGATTGACATATTTGATTTACTGATAAGTCCCTACTACAGTGCACTGCATGTGCCTAGGGCCTGTAAATCAAATACTTCTAATTGGCCTGCGGCACCGATTGTGCCAACCACATGAGTAGACCTTCAAACCTGTCCCACACCTGCCACTGCAGAGTGTATGTGTGCAGTTTTAAACTGCCATTTCGACCTGGCAAATTCCATTACTCTCCAGGCCCAAACCTTCCATTTTATTACATGTAAGGCACCCCTAAGGTAGGCCTTAAGTAGCCCCTGGGCAGAGTGCAGTGTATTTAAAAGGTAGGACATGTACTTTGGAGCACATGCCCTGGTAGTGAAAACTTGTTTTTCACTACAGCAATGCCTATCTCTCCCTGGAGGTTAGCATTGGAGCTTTCTTGCAACACTTTACAAGTGTAACTTCCAAATGGGAAAAGATAGGAAGAGCATGCTTGGTATCTTTGGACTCACAATTTAAAAACACATCTCTTAGTGAAGTTGATTTTTAATTTGCAGGTCTGAAAATGGCACTATTACAAAGTTGGCTTTTTCGTACTTGAATCCTCTGCCTGTGCCTAGAATACACGTCTGGCTTGGGTGATAGCTGGGCTTTGAGCATTACCTATAGACAGTCACACATAAAGAGAGCTGGATATCCTGAAGGTCCATCACCAGGATGATTGGTCTACCTGAGGTAGAGTGAGAGGGAGAAGCAGGCACTTGCACCTGAATAGGGCTGTGCCTGTCCCTGTCCCCACACAAAGAGCTACATACACTCCTGTAGTGTGTCTTGATTCAGGCTCAGGAAGGGCACTAAAAAGTGCACTAAAAAGTCTGTTCTTTGAAGTCTCCCTACTTCAAAGGCTAAAATGGGTTTCAGTCCTGGATTTAAAGCGCTGGTGGTGCCCAGTAAGCCAGTGTTTGTTGGTGCCCCCCATGACCACCTTCTCCAAGGATTCTCTGGATTCCCTCACTACCACCCTATAACAGTGCCCCTCACATCTCCATAAACATTCTCTCTCTCATGCAATTCTTTTGTTGAATAGCACCAACCATACCAATGTAAGGTGTCAGAGCACTTTACATCACATGCACATTACAGAGATAATGAATTATACGTGTGTAGATCAATATATAGAAAATGTTACATCAGACAGATGACTATAAGAAGTAAGAGTCACATGTCATCCATACTGGTAGACAATATAGTTCAAGAGTGCTTGGTCTGCAGAAGCAAAAGTTCAGAATTTAAAACATAACACCATGGTTTGAGGGGTCGTTTTCACCAATAAGAATTGATTTCTACCCAAGTGAACCCTTTTTCCAACATTGGATAAAAAAAAACTGGGGGAAAAATCATAATGCTCTACCCCGTAGCTTGCAGTTTGCATGCAGCTCTTTGAGTATAGTTAATAGCTCACTGTTCTATATTAAGATTTAGACTTATAAAAGTAACAAAAGGACTCACTGAAAATAGCAGTAACCTGTTTACATTACTTTGTGATCTGCACTGTACATGTGCTTTGCAGCAGGCATTTTAACTCCCTGTGCTAAATTATGATGAGTTAAAACTTCCACTAGACTAAACTCCAATCTCTCTGCAGCAGGTCAATTAATCACTAGAGTTAAATTGACATCTTTATGGTTGCCTGAAAATTTCTGGAGGCAAGGAAAGCAACAGCAGTTGCTTTTAAAACCATGTTGTACTTGAAAACAGGGCGACCCCACCCTCAAAGCCATCGTCCGTTGCGGTGGCACTGAACACACTTCCCTAGAGCCGGCCCTGATGGGTATAAGTAATGGGCCTGTGACACCATATACACTGTATGTAAATGTATTGTAATGTATTGGCATTTATATAGCGCACTACTTACCCGTAGGGTCCCAAGGCGCTTCGACCGCTGCGAAACCCTTCCTGGCTACCCTGAGAGATGGTCCCTTAATGGGTATCTCCAGGGTGAGACCAGGCATCCCCGGCGGTCTGGTGGGGCCGTTAGTGAAGATGAGGCAAGCTAATGCCCAGAGTTGCCGAGTGTGATCGCTGATCAGAGTGGGCACCGAGGCGAGAGAATTATCGAGTCCGCTGACCCTGGTCCAGAAACCTGCTGTGCTGCCGACAGGGACTACCACTTTGCTGCTTGATTTGCTGTGTTGACCTGCTGCCTGCTGCTTCTTGCTTGGAAGTGAGGGGACTGAACATGACTCTCTACCTCCTGCATCGCTAAAGGCTCTCCAAGGACATGTGTGGGCTTTCCTCCTGTTTCTGAAGTCTCAGGGATATCAAGCCTTCACCTGCATCATGTTGCCAATACCTGGGCTCCTCTGTTGTGAGTCCTGCCATGTAGTGGCACGTCCAGTCCTGGGGCCTTGGAAGCAACTGTTTGGTGCTGCAACCCAAGAAACCAATCCATCGACACCAAAGTGTCATTCCAAACTGGCTCAATCCCTGCAAAATTGATGTATTGCTGCTACCTGCACTTAAGTCGTCGACACCTCTCACCGAGTGCCAAATACAATGACCTGGACTTTCAATGCAGCTCCAACTATTCTGACGCAGCACCTCTAAATCTCCAGTGGCGCGAATACGATGCATCACTTCTGTTTTTCAACATGTTGTCCCCGAGCATCGACGAATTCATGGTAGTGTCAGCGGGTCTACGTGACTGCTGTATCCTACATGTGCTTCATCGGGGGCGGAGTGAACTTTTATATTTGCCCCGTCAAACCCAACTAGATAGCCCCACTCAAAGCTATTGACCTCTACGCACTGCATTTTTATTTAATCTTGCAAAATTCATATCTTGACTTGTGTATGTTGGATTTCTGTTGTTTTGTTCTTCTTTTACTCAGATACATATTGGCTATCCTTCTAAACTCGTGTGGAGTACTTTTTGTGGTGTTTTAACTATTTTGGTGCTTCTGAATGCTTTACACATTCTTTTGAGTTAAGCTTGTCTGCTCTGTACCATAGTTACCAAGGGTTGAGCTCAGCTTTGAATTACTGAAACCTTTACTGACCTAACAAGAATAGTGACATTATTACTTCTGGAGAACTACCATCCACCCCAACTAACAATACTTTCTCAAACCTTTGAACTGTAACCTTTGTGGACAGCATCTGTGATGGCTAAAAACCATTTACAGAACCAATAGGCAACAAAGGTGAGATCTATTGGCTTTGGTAATGCTTGTTTACAAAAACGACAAGTAATATTTTGGGTGTATGAATTTATGTTATGCTAGTATTCATAAATGTATATTTGTGCCTGTCTCATCACCAAATTATTGACTTTTATTTATTCTTCTACTGCTATGGTCAGGATTGTTCTACTGGGGGACCTATGTTAGTGGAAAAAAAGCTTTGTGATGTTGATAAATATATTAAGGCTTGCAAAGAACTATGTGATTCTTCATCCCACATTTTACCCTGCAATATTGATTTCCCACTGTGTTCATTTATATAATCTCAGTGAACTTACACACTTTCCTCCTTTAAGTCCACAATTCTTGATTTATTGGCAGAATTATTTCAGGAAGTGTAAAAGTATCACTAGTTCTTTGTCTCATTTGACTATGGTGTCTTTCTGTTTGTATTGCATCAGCAATGCGACTAAGGAAACCTTGCTTCAACTGAATGATCATTATATTACACTTATAGAGTCTAAATATACTCGAAAGAAGTGCCACAGCAGAAATGTATGACTTGATGAAGTCTCCCAATATCTTGGACTCTCTTTGGATGGACAACACACCTTAGAAAGGTACAGACTCAATGTTTGTTGCATCACGGGAAAACCCAAGGGTGGCTATGGATGGCTATAGGCGACTATGGATGACAGCAGTGTGTTTTCTTTCATAGAAGTAGATCTTTCACCGGTATTTCACATCACTGACCATTCCATCTTAATAAAACTCCTCCAGAAAATCAACTGTTATGTCTGTTTCAGACTTCAAAGCACTCTTTTGCTAGGCTGAGCAGACACAAAGAGTTAGTTTTCAAATATGTTTATGTCAATGACAGTCAGTGGACTATTGTATTCTCCATTACTCGTTCTATTTAACATCTATGTCCAACCTCTCGTTGTCCATGTTTAGTTGTGGCTCGATAACCTTGAAAGTGGTGACGCATAATACTTGCCACAGGTTCAACTTATTGTTTTCAAAATTTGCCTTGGGTGCCCTACACACAAATGGAATCATACACTCACATTCACTGTTTCTCACACGCAAAGGCACCTGCAGACTCACACACTTTCACAATCACTGAACCTCATTCATAACTATTGGTGTACAGGGGTTTGATTTGAACTCCTGGGGTACAGGTGTTCTGCTTTAAATTAACCCTGGGCGTAGTTTGCATAGCAGCACTACACATTGCCTCACGTAGTATACTTTGAACTACACGTAGTACTGCGTTGCATAGCTGATGGCACTGTGCACGTGTCTGCACTGTGAAATAATTGCATATGGCATCCTGCACAGTGCCAGTTATGACAAAATAAGTATCTCTATCTTTACATGCTAAAGAGCATATAGTACTTTCACAAAAGTGAAACTGAAAAATTTGCAAGCAGTGAGAGAGGTGATGATTTTCGGATCCTCCCTAACCTAGGGAGAGTACCAAGCAGATACCTTGAAAACAAAAAGCACATCTTATTGAATGATTCTTTGGTGGTCCCATCCTCTTAGGACCACCCCAAGCACAGTTATTGACAAAACAACATCCCAATCAAAGGCCCTGCAAAGCATTATGGGAAGAGATTAGCAGTGGGCACAGAATATTATATAGTATTCAATATCAAAATAATTCTACAAAGAGCTGTAGTTCAACTGGTGGTTACTAGATGTCCCTCACGAGTCAAACATCTTATAAACATAACTAACCCTGGGAACAAGGTAGGAAAATATATTTTAGTATGCCTGAACTCAGAATGTTAAAATGCATTATTTTAGTGAGGATGATTTATACAATCTGTGCTCGAAAATACCACTTTTAAAAAGTAGGTATTTTCTTGCTTGCCATCCGATGTGACTCTGCTAGGTTTGTGTATTGCATATCTGGCTTTTGGATGGCAGGACATGGGAAGGAGCAGTGGCTCCAGAGAGCCTGATGAGTCAGGGCTGGGCTAAATGGACCTGGGCTGCATTTAGAGTAGGGGGAGGAAGTTTCCTTTCACCTGAATGGGCCTGGTCTGCCAAGGACAATGCTGTCTCCATCTCCTGCCAGGAAACTGCACAAGAGAGGACAGTACCGGTTTTAACTGAGCACAAGGATTTTGTGATGTAAATTAGGCCTTCTCCCCAGAAACTTTATATCATTTCTGGGAATCAAGAGGAACCTTTGCAAGGAGAAGAACCAGAAAAGCTGAGGAGGAATATTGCCCCTGTGCTGTTTGCTGTCCGGGGTTGGCCTGCAGTGGCTACTTGCTGCCAAAGAAAGGAGAAAAGGACTTTGCTGTTTGCTGTGTCCCCTGCTTGAAGGAGATCTCCAAGGGCTTGAAAACTGAGCCTCCCGCTGTTCTGAAGTCTCAGGGACACAAAGACTTCACCACCAGCTCCCTTGAACTGCCTTGCTGACCTGCAAAGAGGTGCCTGCTGTTGTTTGACCGTTCCGGATCGTTGCATCACATTTTGGCGCCAAGTTTGTCGCATTGTTGGGGGATGCAAAAAGAAACCAATAAATCACCCCCACTCTGGTAAGGAACTGATGCACCACCTCCCCTGCACAGCAGTAAGGAATTCACGCATCACCTGTCCTGAGTGTAAGGAACCCACGTATCACCTTCCCTGTGGCCCGTTTTGTTTTTTTGCGTGGCGCAATAATGTACTTTGTGTGAAAAGTGTTGCATCAGCAATTTGCTTTGAACTGAACTATTTCTACCATCTGAAAGTCATATTTTTATTACTGCCTTGTTGATTTTTGTCGTTTGGTCTTGTTTTGGTTTAGTTAAAGATTGCTTATTTTTCTAAACTGGCGTGGTGTCCATTTGTAGTGATTTCACTGTATTACTGTATGTGATTACAAAAGCTTTACACACTGCCTCTGAGATAAGCCTGTCTGCTCATACCAAGCAACCAAGGGGGTGAGCTGGGTTTATTTTAAAAGTGTATCACCCTTACCCTGACTAGAAGCAAGGGTCCCTATTTGGACGAAGCTACCTACCCCTGCCAACTAGAGACCCCCATTTCTAAAAATAGCCCTATCAGAAGCTGGTACAGGGCTAGAGCTCCTGCCCTTGTTGCTATGTGTAGTTCCTCATTAGCCTTAGGAATGCCCTGTTGTGCAGCCTGACAACCCCAATTCAGCAGATATACAGTGCTGCCCAAGACATGCACAGTAAGTATGCTAAATAAAAAGGGTTGTGCCTCTGTTAGGAGATATTTGTTTAACTACTGTTGTAGTGTAGTTCCTATATCCCTGAAAGGCTTTGTGCATTGAAATAATATACACTATAGTTTTGACATAGAACTGAGGTCAGTATGTCTCTATCGAGTACATTAAACTTAATTACTTGTGTGTACCAGCTAACTCAGAGGTCACTAGAAACTTCTTAAATGAACAAGAAGGGATTAGTCTCTGACAACCGCATAAACATGACAACTTTGTTTCCCTTAGAATCGAAACATGTCTCAGATTAGTGGAAACAATAGATAACAGTTTCACCTAGTCAATCGTGCATGCTTCGTTTTTACATAGTTTACACAGAAATAGATAGACAGGCATTTCAATAAAAAGAGTTTATTGAACAGTCTTATTTCTCATTCAAGAGATATGAGCTGCTACAATCATAAGATAGAATGCAAAGTATAATACATACAGCATTAGCAGTAAGATAAAATAATACTGCAATAGCATGGTTTGTAGCTATTAAATATATCCATAAAAATACATACATAAATAACACAGGCTAAAATGTGAATACTCATCTGGTGCTTCTAAAATAGTTCTACCCCAGTGTACCTAACCTAAGTGTAGACCGAGGTAACAATAGATGCTATTTAGCTATAGTCTAGTTTAGCTAAGAGTTGCCAAGAGTTCCTCTATGTTGTAGTCTGCTCCACACCTTAGAATGAGAGAGGTTGGAATCTCTTTCCGGGTCTCGGTCTCTAACACCCCGCAAGTGGAGTCAGGACCACTGGAGCTGGATTTTCTGCGAGGAGGATGACAGCGTCTGGTCAGTGCCTCAGGAGGGGACTCGACTTCCTTCCGAATTTACCGTGGTGAACCTCGTCGTGCAAGTATGCAGCCGAGCTGCGCCGTACCGTGGTTTGTCTTGGCAAGTGAAGGTATATTTATACCATGAAGGTGTTTAGGAATGCCAGTATTGACGTAAAAGTCGGGCAGAGGAACGTCATGAATAAACCCCTAAGGAATAGATGTTAATGCATAATAAATTAGTTCTTGGAGAAATCAATAATCCAAGCAAGGGGAAGTCCTAAAGGCTTAAGAGTCTGGTTTTCCAAGAACTCATTGTGACGTGGATGGACGGATGTAGATGACCATGCCTGTATTTGGTTTGCATGGATAATGCCTAAATAAGGGTTGGATTTCTATGCCTAAATATGGGCAATGTGAATTGTGCCTATATAAGGACATAAATGGGGAAAACCTACATACGGAATCTAAATCAACACACAACACCCACTCCAGTTTCGCATGAACAACATTACTAAATCCTAAACATGCTAAACATGTCTAAAATATAGCTACACACAAGGTGCTAAAACATGTCTAAAATACATCAAAAAACGCATTAAAAAGTGTTGCTATGCATAAAATGTAATGGTGCTGTACATATTAAAGCAATGTTTCATTCTAAACATATGTTGACATTTGAATGCTACATGAATGAATCACAAATATATATATATTATGATGAAATGGCTCGTAAATACAGAAGAAAAAGGCCGAAACCATTTCATTTCAGATTACATGAATCAATTGTTGTGGACAAGGTAACATATTGTCTCTGGAAGTATTCAAAGAATTCTTTTCTCTATGAAAAGTTCTACTACAAGCAGATTACTGTGCCAAAAATTAAAAATAAAAATTTTGGAGAAAAAAAAAATGAATCATAGGGAAAAAGTTCCAAAGTTAGTCCCTTGTTGTGAAAAATTGAAGGTCAAATTCAGAGGTTCTCAGTACACTGTGTGCTAGATCAAAAGTCAGTGTGTGGACATGGAGAAAACATGAAATCTTCTATTTCTGTAGACAAAAACTTGTCTACCCTTGTAGGTGAAAGTTGGAATACCTTGTTTAGAAGACTAACTGCACATAGATGTGAACCATCGCCTTCAGCATCAGAAGCATCAGCAATGTTCGTATCTGATGTTACCTGTGTGCCTGTTGACTCCTCTCGTACCTCAACAGTAGCAATTTGCGTCTGTGAGATCTAAATGAATGCCATCATCAGGAATGATAGCAGTGGGGACAACACAGAGCATGGGCCATTACAGGGTCCAGCAGAGTATTGACGTCTGTAGGCATGACTCATGGGAGTGTTAGGCAGATATCTAGCATATATTCTTCACCACAAAGCAGGTAGCGTGGGACAGGTAACATGCAATTTTGCCAAATTGGTCTGAATGACAGAAACCATGTGGTATTTAGTTCTCGTAAACGAGGTAAACCCAAAATTTGGACGATGCGCTCACAACACTTCATCTCCAGCAGAGCTCTCTCCAACGTGAATTGGGTGTCGCTGGTGATTTGACTTGCCATATCGTAGCAGTAGGAATAAAAACAGGACCCCTGCAATGAGTCCTAAAAGGAGCGTCAGTCCGCTAAACACAGAGTCCGAGGACTGCTTGAAAAGGTGCTATCAGTCCTGAACACATGTTCTTAAATACATATACAATACCGCTCGTATCAGACATATTTAAGATACGTCCCAGAATTTCTGAGAAATGTATAGGGCAGTGTGTATTCAAACGGGCATGTATCTCTGCAGAAGTCCTTGCGACTTGTAGATCATAGGTTTCTATGGCCAAGGTCAGTGGCACTGTTTGCTGCAAAATAATGGCTTTCATTCTGCTCAGAGTATCAATTTGTATAGAAGAGATGTTCAATGAAGACCATAAATGCGACTCCCTGACTGTGTCTATTTGTGGAAACAAGACTTGCTTAGAGCAAGTGACCCTGGATGTGACCATTACGCGTTCGTCCGTTAATCTTTATTTCGGCAATTTTGCCATAAAAGATACAGCATAAATAGCGGGTTAACACACAGGTACAGGCTAATGGTTGTCAAAGACAATGCCCCAATACACAACAATCTATAGTGTTAAAACAGTCAGGTGATTCAGCACTGATTAGTTATTTAAGAACAATCTATAATATTACGGATTATAAAAAATAAAAGCAATTTAACACTACAGCTAAGAATCTTGCATAAAATGACATAAAAATTTGTTACACTAACTGGTGCATCGTCTGAATCAAGATTGGAGTGCCCTAGAAATTAAAAGCAATCTCTTGTGCCATACTGCTTTGAGAAATTTAGCCACTGCAAAGACGGTTGCACTTGAGAGGTCAGTCTTAAGTATTCTGAAGGCCTCGGAGCAGTTAACAAACCCTAGATTTTTACAAAGTGGAATTATCCAAAACATTCTAGCAGCAATAAAGGCAGGGCAGAAGAAAACTAAACGCAATTCATCTTCAAGCCTACAATTGCAGCCGGGAGTGCTGTTTCCATTTACTGGTAAAGGCTCTTAGTGGGAGAGTGCCATACAGCCATTGCAGGTATAATTTCCTGGCCAGATTCGGGAAAATGTCATCAAGAACTGTTTCAAACTTGTAGCAATCTTTGACCCCAAGGAAAATGTTAGTTATAGAATCTGGGCGTGTGCCCTGTATATGGGATGCGAGATTGCATGCATGGAAAGTTGCCACCAGATGTTTGCGAGACAGTCCCTGACAAGCTACTTCAGGGTCACTCCAGAGGGTCGGAAGACCAAGCCGGGCAAACTCAGTTTTTAGATATTTATACCACGGGATACTCTCTATAGTAGGAAGAGCAAGAGTTTCCTGCAGTTCCTGCGTATAGTTGGCTAACTCAGGAGTGGACCATAATCTTTGCCAGAAAGTTAAGGGCTTCACACCCAGTACTTTGTCCAGAGGTTTCAAACCCAGATCCAACCTAAGGGGCAAAAGGGGGGTGCTAGCCGGTAACCTTAAGAGTTGCCTGAGAAACTTATTTTCGGCAATGACTAGATCTTTTCTGCACACATGGCCCCAGAGTTCACTACCATAGAGGATCGCACCTCTGGCCTGGAGTCTAACGATCTCCAACTATCGGTCTAGCAGTTGATTTATTAGAGTTAACTAGCCTAATTATTCCCCCTGCAGTTAGTTTGAGCTGGGACTTAGTTTGGTGATCGCCCCATTCCAATTTGTTGTTCATGGTTACACCCAGATACTCAAACGTGTACACTCTTTCTAACCTGTTCAGGCCTATAGAGGGGTTGGGGCGTGTTTTTTTGGGGGGTTAAAAATCATATACTTGATTTTGAGAGTATTAATTTCAAGACCGTGCTCTCCACAGAATGCCTCAAAACCCTCCAGGATACGCTGAATCCCCATTGGGGATTTCGACAGCAGCAGGGTGTCGTCCGCAAACATAATTGCGGGCACCCTGCTGCCGCCGAGCCTTGGTGCATCTATGTTGGGGACCTTATATAGGTAATCGATTACCCCATTGACAAAGAGGCAAAACAGGGTCGGTGCTAAGACACATCCCTGCCTTACCCCTCTGCCAACGGGAAATCTTTTTGAGAGGCTGCCCCTCCTCCCGCACCTAACCTGTGCATAGTTGTGTGTGTGCAGACGAACAATGATATCTAAAAGATCGGGGGGGATACCCAGATTGGAGAGTACCGTCCATAGTTTACACCGCGGAACCAAATCAAAGGCTGAGCGGAAGTCAACAAAGACGGTGTACAGCGTACCGCCCTCCACCCACACCGCTTTCCAAAAGAGGAGGGCCAAACGAAAGATTTGGTCCGTAGTTGAAATCTTACTCCTAAACCCAGCCTGTAACGTACTTAGGATTGAATGGTCGATCATCCATTCCTGCAGGCGGTCAAGTATCAGCCTCGCGAAGACTTTTTGTGAAACGTCAATGAGGCTGATCGGCCTGTAATTGGCTGGGAGCAGAGGGGAGCCCTTCTTGAAGATAGGGACAATCTCTGCCCCCAGACAAGTACTAGGGACCGCCAGTCCCCCAAGAATTGCATAAAAAACTTCCAAAAGGTAGGGGGCCCAAACCCTGGGTTGATGCTTAAATAGATCTCCCGGTATTTTGTCTGACCCGGGAGCTTTACCCGATGGCAGCTTAGATATTACATTCAGAACCTCCCCCAATGAAAATTGCATTGCCTCAGCACGCTCCATAGTGTTAGAGTGTGCGTTTGGCCCATCAGAAAGTGGGTGGTGATCAATCAGTCGCCCATCATGGGGCTTAGCCAAACCAGGGATAACCTCTTCATTAAGGCTGCGAAAGTGGTCCTCCCACACCGCAGCCGCTATATTGGCCTCCATGGCTGAAATCGGCTCTGCAGACCCTGTTCTCACTATCTGCCAGAATTTACGAGCATCTCTGGCCTGGAGAGAGGCCAGCATGTTTTCCCAGTTGGAATGGTCCCATTCAACCTTTGCATGGTGGATTACTTGCTTCAGTTCCACCCTCCTAATCTTGATTAACCCAGTGTCCCTAGGGTGCTTCAATACAGCGAGGAGGTCAGCCTTGCCTTCCTACAAGCTGAGTTGAACCAAGAAGCTCTTTGCCCTATGCGGGGCCCTTTCCGAGCAATTGGATTTAGAAGTTCCGCAAGGGTGTCCACCACCTCCGTGTGGAGGGTGCCCAACTTGGGAAACAATTCTGCTGAAGAGGGTTGAGAAATAAGGGCCCGACGCGTTCGAATGTGGGGAGGATCCGTGCATAGAGCTCGGAAATGTGGGCGGGATTGTCCAGGAGCTTGGCCCACCCCACTCTGCGCCTGTCATTAGTTAAAATTAGTTTTGAATCTAGAGATGCCTCTGCCGGCTGATCACCCGTGGGACCACCGGGCGAGACCAACGAAAGAATCAGCACATTGTAATCGCTGTCAGTTCTTTGCTCTACCGCAAAGTCAGAAACCTTGTTCCAGTCAGATGTCTGAACAAGGATATAGTCCAAGTGAGACTCCTGCCCTGGTTTGTTAAAAGTGGGTTTCGCAGGAATGTCACCCTTAGTTCGGCCATTACAAGCCCTCAGGGAATTGCTGAGGATGAGTGCCAAGATTTGGGTTGCTAAGGGTGACCATGGCTTTGCTGGGGGGCCCTCTAATTGCAGAATTCCCCAATGGTCATCCTCCTCCAGAAGTGCTCCCTCCAAAGTTAAGGTTAGCGGCTCGTACTGACAGTTGAAATCACCCCCCAGGAGCCAGGATCCTAGCACCCTGAGGTATTGTGGTCAGAAATAGGGAAAGCTCGTCGAAGGTGGGTGAGGGCTTCGTTATTCCCATCGGTCTAGAATACACATTTATCAGCGTGAGTTGAGTATGGTTTGGCCATTCCAACAACACGCACTGAACATCCAGAGAGTTGGTTTTGAGGACCCTAGCCTTACATCCCAAATGGGATGCCACCCATATGCAGAGACCCCCCCAAGGGCCGTCCCTTCCCCTCCCACTTAGCTGGAATTGAAAAGGCTGCATATCCGGATCGCCATTTATCCTCCCTTGCCCATGTCTACTGAAACAGGCATACATCCTGTGTGTCAATAAAAGACCCCCACTCGGGGGAGTCTAATTTGCCCTGAAGCCCCGCCAGATTCCAGGAGAGAATGGACAAGCAAGATATATGCTCATCAGGAGAAAGACCAGGGGAATCCAGCGTGGTAGCAGCAGAGGTGTCCACCAGCTCGGTGGGAGGTTTAATAGATTGGAGTTCCGCACAGGTAACACCCTCAGCGGGGGAAGAGGGGAGACAATATGAGATTCCCCGCGTAGATCTAGTTGCCAAATTTGGCCCCCGGGGCAAGGATGACATATTTTGTATTGGAACTACTATGGGACTCTTAGAATCTGTGCCTTCGGGGCCAATAGGGTTTGGTTGGCCACCCGTACCCTGTTTAGACTGTGATCTTCAATCACAATCGTCCATATCTGTGAACACATCAAACCTATTTGCTGTCTCCAGGGGTGTAAAGGGTCTCAGGTGATCCATTCTCCTGTTGGTATTTCTATTAAACCTAGGAGGTACCATGTTCCACCCAAAGGGATCAACAACAGGTGGAGGGTATGATACATGTAACGAGTGCCTTGTATTATACGGTATTGAAGGGATAGTCTGATTGGGTGCCTGACCACCGGTATAAATGGGGGGAAACACTAGGGATCTGGGGTAGAAATAGGTCAAGGGACGAGGGGCGATACAATTGCTGCCATCACCTAAAGGCCAGTTTAGTATATGATTGACCGCTCGTGGGTCTCTGAAATTTACAACAACTAGGTCTCCCTCAGTGTCTTTGACCCTACTACCCAGCCAAGGGAGTCGCCGAACGTGCACGATCTCACCGTTGATGCTGTGTGTGAGTGGTCTAAATTGGCTGAGCCAGTGCATAATTTTATTTTTCAGCTCGGGGAACCCTTCCCTCCTATTATCTGGCAGTGTAGGGACCCCTGTCAGAACAACCACGAAGGGGGCAGCTTCAGGGGGTAGCTCTACTTGGGGCCTTTTGTGCGTTGGTGCCCTGGCATGTCTGGTGCTTCCCCACTCCTCCCGTGTGTTTCCAACAGATACTTTTTCAAGTCCCCTCGGAACTTCGCTAAATGAATTTACAACTGGTTTGTTTACCTGCTTAGGGGGTGGAGCCCTCTGCTGCTTGGGGTTTGTGAAATTGGTAGGCCGGGATGTAACTTTAGGGACATTAGGAGTACACGATGTCACCAAGGCTGTGGGTGGCACAACCCCGCTCACCAGTGCCTTAGTTGATCCATCGTTATTACAAATTGCAGACTCAATATCCTCAAGCCTTTTCTCGACCCTCTTCAGCCTCTCTGTTATGGGTAGGATAAAAGACCTTATTAGGTGTTCCATACTTTCCAATGAGACGGCAGAAGGTATTTCCTTTAGCAGGGAGTCAACAGGAATAACAGTTGAAGCAGTAATGTTCACAGCCTTTACAACTGGTGTCAGTGGTAGGGGAAGTGCCAAGTTTGACATATGAACTGGTGCGGCCAATGTTGCCGGAGCAGTTCTGGTGCTATATTTTGAAAGTTTGCCAAAGTCGGAATGACTGATCTTGGGCTTTTGCGGGTCCCCCCGCCTTCCGTCTTTTTGCTTGGTGGTAGACCATGGACCTTGGCAGGCACCGGTTTCTTTGACTTGTTTTGAGCAGGTTTGCCCCGGGCAGGAGTCCGGGTGGTCGGGTCGACATCTATGCTAATGGGGCTGGGAAGAAGAGTATCACTTATAGGCTGGTCAGTAAGGACCAGGGGTGTGGGAGTGCA
This sequence comes from Lissotriton vulgaris, assembly GCF_964263255.1. Lineage (NCBI taxonomy): Eukaryota > Metazoa > Chordata > Amphibia > Caudata > Salamandridae > Lissotriton > Lissotriton vulgaris. The sequence continues at coordinate 5,692 of NW_028254702.1, read as the reverse complement.
GTCTCGTAACAGGAGTGGGACACTCTCTAGGGATAGAAGATCTTCATTGCTACCAGTACATCCTACACTGGGGAAAAGGGCGTGGAGTGGGAGGTCTGTTCTTCATACATTCGACAGAGCGCCGGCGCACTGCCCGGCGCTCTGCCAGAGAATTTTCCCTGTCTAGGTCAATGGGAACCCTTGAAAAGTAATTGTCAAGTGTGCCATTATTCGTCCCCCTGTCTTTTCTGGGATAGCTTTATCGGGACTCTGGGCCATAGCAGACAAGAACACCTACTGTTAAGGGCAGTAAATAAGGTGAAAGAGCATAGGCCCAGCCCGAGCTCACTCGGCCTCTGAGGACCTCAGAGGGCCCGCCCTTTGCCCGGACTTAGCCCCGGGCTTGATCCTGCGCACGTCCCGCGATGCGCGCTGGGAGTTCGGTTAAATACGGTCCCCAAGGAGCGGTGAGAGGAGGCGGGGCACGCCCGGAAAGAGGCACCAGCTGTTGGTGGTATGCGGAATGCTGGTCCTCGCAGTCCCGGGCTCCCACTCTCACCCCTCCTTGAAGCCAAGCAAGTCCGGGGAATTCGCACCCTCCAAGTGGCTCTCAGTATCCAGGCAGCTAAGGAGTCGGGTCAGCGGCGATCAGGGAGAGAAAGCACCAGTGTCTGCAATCCTGCTACGAGCGGCACCCGCAGAGCGGGGGCCGCAAGCAGTGATGAGGCGGTGAGAGGAGGCGGGGCACGCCCGGGAAGAGGCACCAGCTGTTGGTGGTATGTGGAATGCTGGTCCTCGCAGTCCCGGGCTCCCGCTCTCACTCCTCCTCGAAGCCAAGCAAGTCCGGGGAATTCGCAACCTCCCAGTGGCTCTCAGTATCCAGGCAGCTAAGGAGTCAGGTCAGCGGCGATCAGGGAGAGAAAGCACCAGTGGCGAGCAGTGATGATGCGGTGAGAGGAGGCGGGGCACGCCCGGGAAGAGGCACCAGCTGTTAGTGGTGTGCGGAATGCTGGTCCTCGCAGTCCAGGGCTCCCGCTCTCACTCCTCCTCGAAGCCAAGCAAGTCCGGGGAATTCGCAGCCTCCCAGTGGCTCTCAGTATCCAGGCAGCTAAGGAGTCAGGTCAGCGGCGATCAGGGAGAGAAAGCACCAGTGTCTGCAATCCTGCTACGTGTGGCACCCCGTTACTAGCTATAGGATACCTGGCAACATGAAAAAATGTGCTTCATACCTAAATTAAATCTAATATCAAAAAGAGCCACCCAATAAACCCCAGGGACTGGGTATAATCAATAACAAAATACAGTTGCCCCTCGAGGAACCATTTCCATTTCTTTATTATTCAAATTTATGCCACATATGTGATCAATATTTCAACACCTGCAGGAAAGTATATAAACATATACATATACCCAAGTATATCAAAACATGATATTTATTATTGTTGTATTTTATTTTACATGTATCTTTTAATATTTGGCAACGTACACAATACTGCAATGTATACACTTGTTTACAGTAGTGTAGAAACACCTTTTGCTGAATGTATGGAAAATTAAAATACCATATTAGATGAAAATCAAAATCAAACATAGCATTTTATCAGATGCATAGTCAAAAAACAAATAAGCAAAACGGTGCTAGGCGTCGACGTTTCGGTCCCCCGTTGGTCTACGAGATCCACAGGACCATCATCAGGACGATGTAGTTGCACATATATACATCTAATATAAAAGAACAAACTTACACTTAATAATCCCTGCATAGAAAGGTATTGTATTTGCCTCACACAGAAAGACAACAAAACTAACAAAACACCCAAGTGGCTTCAACCATCTCAAATTACCAGTAGTGTCACACCAAATAACCTCTTAACATGCCACCATCTATTTTGTGCCAAACCATATTAAGATCAACCAAAAATTCCACAACACTTACAATGAAGTGTGAGAGTAACAGGAAACGTCTCCTTGCTATCTGGAAGTACCACTCCAAAGCAATTCTGGTTGAGAGACATTTAGAAAGCCCTTAGTATAGATACTCCTCTAACAACTCAAAAAGCTATATACAACACTTAGTCAAACGCATTACTCACATTTATCTTCACAAAGTGATCACCTATTACCTACAATGACACAATATACAAAACTCAAATTCAACACTGGCCATGCCTTCTAGTTGATAACCCCATGACACCACACGTGTTGTGTTATACAAATGTGTACTCACAGTATATTTACATCGAGCTTCTCATCACTTATAATAAAATATACAGCGTCTTACTCAAAGTCAGCGTCACTTACTTAGGTAAACTTCAATAACTGGACCCGTATCATTGAGTCCGTTTCCTCGACTTGCCAAGACCGAGTGGAAAACACGCCATCATGCCGTAACTAAATGTTAAAAAAACGAGTGTTTGCGCTATTATCGATGACGTCATCCATCGGGTGACTATGGCGGCCATCTTCTAGTGAGTTATCTTCTATCAACATAAAACAGAACCTAATAAACGTATAGGCTGTGCACCTGCAAAATGAATTTTTGATTACAATACCTAGCAACATGCCACAGCAGCTGTGATTATTTAACATGAGGTAACTTCCATTCGAAAGTTGGCCAAAAATCAGATTAATCACTGCAGCTGGTGAGCCTTGCAGGTGACAGGATAAGTTTGTAGTGGAACCATCACAGGCCCGTTTAAGTTAATACCCTGATAAAGTAGAGAACCGCTTAGTGCATTTTCACAGTTAGTATCGCTAACAAATACATCACACCCCCACTGCAACATCTGTGTGTGTAAGGTAAATCCCGGGTGTCTTGATGTATTCTTTACCCAACCTTTCATATTTGCCCGCTGGTATATGTTTTAGGCAATACTGAAGATGGAAAATTATAACAGGCAGAGTAATTTTACCATGTATGATCCACTCAGTAGCTGGTTTTTCTGCCACTGTGAATGGAAATGTTTCCAGTTTTTCAATGCTTAGTACCATAAAGTCTGCTCCCCTTTGTGCCAGTTTGATCCGTTTATCAGTGGCATTGAATTCTGAAAACAGTGACATAGTGTGAACTAAATGTCAAGGCACCTAGCCTGCACACAAGTTTTGTAGTGTCCAGCCTATTAGCATGATAGAACGTAACATACCTGAGACTGACCATATTGCAACATGACTAAGTCTTGTTCCATGATGTCTATGGCAGAAGACACAATGCAGTCCAATGAATATATCCTGGATATATCCTGGATGACAGAGTCGTTAACCCATTGTCTACTACAAAGAGAGATTTCTCTAAATGAATATGATCAATTTCCCGTATTCGTTCTGCAGTCTCTGCTTGGGTAATCTTCCATATTTTGTTATAAGCAGCATAGAGGCCATCATCCACAGGAACCTTGAACAAAAGTACACTGCAACCATGATATATATTTATAGTTACCATCCCTTTGTAAGGGACAACAGTGGTCCAGGTAAATGCAAGCTAATAGTTTTTTATCTGAAATTAACAGGGGCGTCTGCGCAGAACGTTTCACTGAATAGATTTTCATCTTCTGACATATTTCACAGTCCAAAACATAGCTTCTGGTCTATTTCCTAATGCTTGGCCACCAGTATCTCTGTTTTAATACCAATACTGTGACGAAAATACCTGCATTAGCAGAGGCAAACCCTTCGAATGCTGCTAGGATTAGTCCTAATCTATGTTCCATATTTGGAATTACCCTATCCACCACTCCAGGGATTTGAGCAAATGTCACATTGTTCGCATCAGTTATATATGAGTATTTGAGTGAAAACCCTTTGGGTAATGCTGCACTGCTGCCTTTGCTTGAAGCATTGACAGCCAGTATTATTTCACTTTCTATTTTCATTTCTGAACAAGTGATTGTAGCTACGGAAGCCGTTTGCACAGCCCCCTTTGCGTCTTCATCACCCAATGAATTCATTTAAACCGAACGCCATCACGTTGAGGACTCAGCGTGTGTATCATGTGAGTGTTTTGCAGTTTGTCTTGCAACAGAACTACTTGTTCCTAAAGCATTTTGTGCTTGATTGTGCCACCTTTTGCATCTTTGAAACAATTTTGAAGACAATTCTGTAAATATTCATTATATGATTGAACACAGTAAAAATACTGGAGAAGTGTGGCTCAGGGGTTAGAGGCGGCAGACCCGGAAGCTGAGATCGGCCCTGGACCAGGGTTCAATTCCCCGCCCACGACGGGGGTTGGGCTCAATAATTCCACGGACTCGATAATTCTCACTCCGGTGCCTACTCGACTCACGGGTTCACACTCTGCGACTCTGGGCAATAGCTTGCTTAATCTCCACAACGGCCCCTCGCGGCGGGATGCCTGGCTTTCACCTTGCGGATACCCTGCCGAGGTATCTCACAGGGGAATACCAGGACGGGTTCCCTAAGCAAGCGCATAGATGCCTGCGGTGTGGGCGATTTGCGCTATATAAATACATGTACATTTACATTTAAAAAGAATCGCACACTACGTGTGTGGGGAATTCGCGATCCGTATTTTCAAGTACCTTTATGAATGCTTATAGTTCAGCTCAGTGAGCTGTACAATCTCCAAGAGATTGCAGTTTTGTGACGTTTGAATTTGTCATCGCGCATACGACTTTTAACGATCGCGCATGCTGCACTATAAGCTTGCTTACCCCCCGTAGCAAGTTGTGCAGATCGTCAGTATAAATTATAAATTCATACTGGTCAAGAGGGAGAATTTCAGTAGGCAGAGGACATTTGTGTTCGTATTGCAGGAATGCTTGTGTTTTCAAATTAAGATCAAAAACATATTCAACATCAGTTGCAGCAAGTGAATTACCCATTTTATCCATCTTGGCTGTAAAGCTTTTGAATTCGGAATGCTTGCTTTTGTAACTGCCTCTAAGGCTGGTACAGGGGTTACGACCATAATGCATTTTCCTTGTGCTAGGACTCCTTCTTTTGCTACAGTGGTTTGAACTGCTGTCAGAATTTTTTCTGTAGAAGTGAATTTCATTTCTGCTTGTGTGTACAAATGTGATTTGTATGCAAATGGTACTTTTTCACCTTTGTTAGGAGTTAAGTAGGTGAATCTGCATTGACTCGGAATGATTCGTATCACTAAGTTGCGTACGTTTACACGTGTTTTTAAATGTTTAGTTGCTAACCTGTCAGCTTAAAGTGAACGCATAATTTCTGTGTGTTCTTGTGTCCAATTTATGATTTTGAAATCAGGTTTGATTAATTCGTAGAGAGGTTTAACCCTTTCTACGTTGCTTAGAATGTAAGTTCTTCCAAAATTCAGGAACCCTAGCATCGACTGTAAGTTCTTCAGCGTTTTTGGAGGTTGGAGCAGCGCACATTTTTCTGAAAAGTTGGCTGCCAGGCTTTTACCTTCACTTGAAAGTTCATATCCTAATGAAATGACATTGAGGTGGGCAATTCTTGATACCTTAAAATTTAATTGATAACCCTCAGAGGGGAAGCCAAATATAATGGTGTTCACCCTATTCAGGTGCCTGTCCAGGTCATCATCTGTCAGATAGATATCATCGACATATGACAATGCCTCATCATAATAGGTTTGTAGTAACTCTGTTACCCTTGCTGAGAATAACCCCGTGCTTTTTTGAACACTTGAGGGAGTCGACGGAAGTGACACTGGGTTACCATTATTGAGAAAGCAGTCAAATGGGACCACAGGGACAGTTTGACG
>NW_028254701.1:0-13705 GCF_964263255.1 Lissotriton vulgaris | reverse complement strand
ATTGTGTACAGTGAACTGACCCGCGGCTCCCGCTGTTGTCACACTCACTGGCAGCCAGAGAATTGCGATTCTCCTATTAACATGACCAGAGAATCTGGATTTCATTAAAGACACGGAGGCTGACATTATGCATTATCCTTTAATAGCAACTCACACAGCCGCACTACATCATAAAGGAGTTCTAGAGTTAACAGTGAACAAAGGATGTATCCAGGATATGATCTGCCTCTTTTAAAAGAATCGCAGCAGGAAGGACTTCAAAAACGGAGAGAATCAAGAAGAAACATCGAGGAAAGAACTTCAGTATCTCCAATATCTTAATGGAAAGCTTCTCAATGGACATCCAGTCAAACAGAATTGCCTGAAAGAAAGAAATGATTAAGAATCAAGAGCCATAAAATCTCATAACAATTAGAAAGATAACAGAAGCATAGGCATAATAAAAGATTAACAACAATTGAAGCAGTCGATAATTTCAAAATCATAAAGACATATCAAAGTTGTAAAAGGGAGGAGGGAGGGATAATGTCAGCCTCCGTGTCTTTAATGAAATCCAGATTCTCTGGTCATGTTAATAGGAGAATCGCAATTTCATTACAAGACCGGAGGCTACATTATGCATGTTCGTAGCCCCGAAGGACAACATCAGACATATGCTCGATAGGCTTGCAGTAATGACGAGCAAAGGTGTTAGCATTTGACCAGTCAGCAGCTTTCAGGATATCATCCAACTTACCATCTGACCAGAAGGATTTACTGGCCATAGCTCCTCTGATAGAGTGTGCTTGAAATTTAGAGAGGTTGTTACAGCAAGACTCATGGTAGACTTCACCCATCTAGCTATAGAGGTAGAAGAAACAGGTTTAAAAGGTTTCACAAAAGAAACTAAAAGTTGATTTGCATCGTTAGGGCGTAGGAGAGACATCCTAGCGTCATACTCTTTCATACAAGCAACAACACAAAGTTTAGGGAAAGTGTCAACACGAGGATAAAAGATAAAATCTGACATGGTTTTAGTCCTGCTCAGTAATTCAAACTTGACACCAAATATATCATAACATCTATTAGAAATGTCTAAGCTTTTGATGTCAGAGACTCTTCTACAGGAGCACAAGAGAGTGGCGAGTTTGAAGGAGAGAAATTTTCTATTAAGGGAAGAGTTATCTGGCCAAGAACAAAACAGGTCTAAAATACACTTGACATCCCAAAGGGTCTGATACTTAGGTTTAGGAGGTCTCCTCAATCTTATACCCTTGAGGACTCTACAAATAATAGGAGTTTTACCTACCGATTTACCGTTGATAGGGGAATGGCCCGCGGAGATTGCGGATCTAAAACAATTAATAGAACGATAAGAAAGGCCTCTGTCAAATTGTTCGACCAGAAAATTTACGATATTGACGACAGGAGTCTCCACGGGATCGAGATTCCTTTCCAGGCACCAATGAAACCATTTCTTCCAAATGTTGTTATACCTAAGGTGTGTTCCTGGTGCCCAAGATTCTCCGAGAAGAGAGAGAGCTGTCGACGAAAGTCCAGACAATTCGTTAGATTGCCTGACACTTTCCAAGCAAGAAGGTTCAAATTCCCCTCGAGAATAAGACGATGATCTTCCCCGTCTGCGTTTGAGACCAGGCCTGGAGAGGCTGGGATCAGAAAGGGAATGTCGCATGCTAGTTCCAGGGCTGTCGGGAACCAAGCTTGGGACGGCCAAAAGGGAGTAATTAGGATCAGAAGGCATTGTTCCAATCTGACTTTCTGGAGGACCCTCTGAATCATGGCGAAAGGGGGAAAGGCATAACCCAGGAAGTGAGACCATGGTTGGAGAAAGGCGTTCACAGCAAGGGCGCCCGGATCTGGCATCCAACTGAAGTAGTTGGGAAGCTGGAAGGTAAGCCTGCTGGCAAATAAGTCCACGTCTATGGGACCCCAAAAGTGGAAGAGGGAATTGAAGACGTTCACATCGAGTTTCCAGTATGAGAAGTCTAGAAGGAATCTTGAATTCCAGTCTGCAGATATGTTCGATTTCCCTGGAAGATATTCCGCCCTGAGGGAAATTTTGTGTTCTAGACAGAACATCCAAAGTTTCCTGGCAACATTGGAGAGATCTGCAGATTTCGTTCCTCCAAGACGATTGATATAGGCCACAGCAGAAATGTTGTCCATTTTCAGAACAGATCTCCCTTGAATGGAGTGTTTGAAGCTCATAAGAGCGTATAAACCAGCTGTCAATTCCAGAAAGTTTATGTGTTGAGAAGATTCCGTCAGGGTCCAAACCCCACCGGTGTTCTGGTCTTCCAAACGTGCACCCCAGCCATGAAGACTGGCGTCTGATTCTAGGACAAAATCCGGGGATGAGCCAAAGATAGCTTTGCCATTCCAGGCGTCTAAGTTCTCCAGCCACCAAAAGAGCTCTGCTCTGGCATCTGGGTCCAGAGAGACAAGATCCCCATACCATAGACCTGAATTGAGCGCTTTTCTCTTTATTCTATGAAGCGCGCTGTAATTCAGAGGACCGGGGAAAATGGCCTGGATGGAAGAAGAAAGAAGCCCCAGAAGTCTGGCTAGTTCGCGGAGTGTTAGAGAGTCTTGTTTCAAGACGGACCTGATCTCTTTCCGGATCTTGGCAATCTTCTTGGTAGGAAGGAGGAGAAGACACTTCACGGTGTCTAGGGTGAAGCCAAGGAAATCTATGGTCTTGCAGGGAGAGAGAATGGATTTTTCTCTGTTGATGATGAATCCTAGACTCTCTATTAAGTTCATTGAAGTGTTTAGATCTCTTAGGAGATCTGAGTGGGATTGGGACATGATAAGAATATCGTCCAGGTAGATGATGAGACGGATACCCCTTTCTCTTAGAATTGTAACGATACACTTCATGATCTTGGTAAAACACCAAGGGACAGAGGAGAGGCCAAAGGGAAGAGCTTGAAATTGGTAAAGGTGTTCTTTCCAAGTAAATTGAAGGAAAGCTTGATGTTCCTTGTACATAGGGATGGTGAAGTAGGCATCTTTCAGGTCTAACTTGACCAACCAATCTCCTTCGAGAAGGCGATCCCTTAGGAGGTGGATACCCTCCATTTTGAAGTGACGATAAACCAAAAATTTGTTGACTTCTCGAAGGTTTATTACCGGTCTCCACCCTTTGTCCTTTTTCTGAACAAGAAAAAGTGTGCTTATGAATTTTGCATCGGACCAGGGAACCTCCACTATTGCGCCCTTTTTGAGCATAGAAATAATTTCTTCCTCCACGATCTTTTCCTGATCCTGTGAAAGGACAAAGGGTTGGGGTAAGCGTGATTGGAAGGGGATCTGTAAAAAGTCTATCTTGAAGCCCATGACGGTTTCTAGAACCCATGGATCTTGGGTGATTGAATTCCAAACATGATAAAACTGTTTTAGTCTGCCCCCAACTATGGGAGGAAAAGAAGAAGGAGGAGTAGTACTTACTGGTAGAATTGGAGGTGTTGGGAGCACCACGACCTCTGGAACCACGGTTTCTTGGACCCCTTCCTCTTTGGGGAAAGAAGGGTTGCCTAGGGGGGTAGAAGCCTCTTCCAGTTCCCCTGAATAATGAGTAGGGTCGTTGATTGCCTCGGCCGGAAGAGCGACCCCTTCTGCCGGCCTGGCCAACAAGCATTTACAATGCAACGGTTTCGCCTTTTGAAAAGTTAGAGCTATTGGCATTGTAAATGACAAAATTTTGATTTATGTGTTGGTTTTGAAAACAGATAAATAAATGGCATTGTCATTTACATTGGCAATAGCTTAATCTCTCGCAAATGTGAGACCTATGGTACCCTACTGGACGAGCTCAGCAGACAGCAATTACTTGCAGACGAGTTCTATAACACAACAGCGCTGTAAATGACGAGCGTTATTATCGCGGGCGGTTGTGGTATGCATTTTATCCAGTCACGAACGGTTTGCTTTTTATAAATAAAACAAACAAAGCCGTTGTAATTGTGTAGCAGATCTAAGCTACCAGACAGGACGTACTGGGAGAATAAACTTTCAAATAGTTTGAAACTTTAGTATGCCGTTGGCGCAAAGACAGCCAGCTCATCTGCAGATATGTTGCGTCTGTCGCGTTGTGTGCAACTGGAAATGACATGGCATGGATGTAACTTCTGCAGCAAGTATTCAAATCTCAATATATGTATGGATTATTCAGACATACAGAGAGGGGAGGCTGAGACTTACACCGAGTATATATAGCTATATAGGCGCATACACCTATAGATCTGAGTGGTAACCTATGTGCCCCATTAGCTAGTCAAACATCTCATTTATTTCCTGACTCGCGTCTCTCTATGATAATCGAGTCAATTTTACAGGTTCTGGTACGACAAAGACATTAGCATTAAATACTTTGCGGCTACATTCGCCCCCTTGCCATGCAACCTGCTCGATCGAGATTAAGGAAAGGGAATTTCTAATGTTTTCCCCATGGAGGAAAAAAGCACAGGAGAAGTTACACGATTTATACTCTGGCAGAGAATTCTTCCACTAGGGAGAAATTCTGCGTGTGCCCGTTGTACACGTGTTGTCCCACCTGGGAATATGAAACCAAGATATATTTTAGAAAATACTCCTTGAATAGCCTAAAAAAAAAAATCGGAAACAGGCTGAAAATATGAGAATCGTTCTCCGTTGGTACATTTCCAACTTGTTTCCCAAATCAATCAAATGAATAAAATCGAATATCAGAAGAATCTATATGGCAAGAAACGGAGCGATGTAATGGAAATAAAAAAAACTGTGGAGCTACTGAGGTCAGCTTTTGCGGGCTCACATCAGATGAAAGAAGCCACATTGAGACATTGAAAAGATGTAATACTGAGAAACTATTATGCCAGGGGATTTTACCACTATTGTCACATACCGGTTGTAGGCCAACTACCTTTTATCCAAGACACAGAACAGAAAACAATTACGAGGGAAGAGCACAAAGCACACACAAAACACTTTCACGACGCTACAAAATGCAATCTAAATCAATGAAAGGGAAACAAATGGACAAAAAGAACAGACTGCTGCTCCTGGGAAGCAAAATAAAGCCGGTGTTCAAACGTTTCTGTATTTATTTAAAACACTGACCAGATGAAAAAATAACTTGCAGTTCATACTGACAGCTGAAAATGTTTCCTTCAATCAAACTATATCAATGAGCTTTAAGTACTAAAGGCAAAAATCAGACAAAAGTAAAGCATATGTACAGTCTGATCCTCAGCGCGGAACAATGTTGAAGAATCCTCTATTTCTGGAGTCTGGAGGGAAAATATTTAATTGACATCAATGAGTGATACGGAAGAAGGCCAACGGCCATTGATCATAGCGACTGTTCTTTGAAAGAAGCTAAAAGAAGAATCACACTGTCACCTTGCACTCATATCCTGCATGAAAACACTATGGTGGCAACATCTAAAGCGTGAACTTTCTTAGGTTACTGCTTGAAAGCAATAGCAAACGCGTAACCAATTAAAAAATAAAATAGTGAATCAGGAGAACATCTCCCCAGTCCCGGAAACTAAATCTGCCTGTTAAATTAATGTCAGAAAGACTAAGAATAAGCTAGCATGGTCCCATTTCCGAAAATATACGTGCGGCTTTCTCCAAGGAGGCATTACATGCTGTGTACTCCACAATTATTCTAAAACTGACCTCATCTTATCAAATGATGGCTTAAAATGAAACCCAACAACGCCGTTAGACCACACCAAATAGCAAGCCTGGGAAATGGATATTACAAAAGCCGCAGCTCGAATTGACTTTCTTGCTTACATTGAGCGTACAGCAGAGTTCAGTTGCTGTTAGGTGCATAGGTGTAACATTGATTACATTACGAAAATGTATGAATACATTGTGATTAGAGCCTTATGCGCTCAATGAAAAGAATAGGAAGACATGCACAATGAAAAAGAAAGGTGAAGCTAAATATAATGGATGAATGGTGGAGGGGTAGAGAATGTCAGAGAGTTGCAACATGGTTAGAACAGATGCTTTACGACAAGAGAAGGTGGTGTCTAATTCAATTACACTGTCAAATAGACTGGCGGATGAGTGTGGCCGTGTATCTCTGTGTGTGGCTGTCTCTTGGGCGTATCTGTATGTGCGGATGCCTCGTGTATATCTGTATGTCTTTTGCGTGGCTATGTGTGTGGATGAGGTGGGTGGGGGCCAGCAGGGCGAGCTACAGTGCAGGGAGGATTTAGATGGAAATGAGGGAAGAGAGACGATCGAAAGAGGACGAGAGAAAGATGTGCCGAAACAGAATTTGAAAGAGGGGAACATGAAGGAGAGAGAGTGATTGGCGGAATGAGAGCCATCGAAAGGGGGCGGGGGGGCATGAGGGAAAGAGAGAGTGGCACAGGACGAGCGAGTGGGGAGAGGGGTACTAGAAAGGGTATTAGGGGGACTCAGTCTGAGAGAAGTGAAGGGAGAGAGGAGGGTGAGAGGAGGGTGAGGGGCAGGAGAGAGCGGGTATCTCGAGACAGCGTTTCTCAAGCTGCTGATCCGGTCGCATAGCTGCCGGTGGTGCAGCGGGTGCAGTGGCACTGGAGCCACTCTGTGCACTAAATGATAATTCATACACTCATTCTTTGCTAAGGGAGATAGTAAACACGGCGAGTTGGAGCAATTTAAAGGCACCATGCAATGTGCTACATTGAGGTTTGGCCAGATGTACATAAGCTTTCAGACGGGGCAATGTCTGAGCAGTCTGTTTGTCCCTTACTGTGGAGAAATATCGAAGCGGACATCCCGGTTCTCCCAGAGCGCATCAAGCACGGACAGCATCCTCGGCGATTGTCCTGTATAGAACGCCTGTCCACACTTCAGACCCGAGTCTCCTCTGACCCTCACACACACAGAGTGCTTGCTGTGACTCCACCATGCCCCCGCTGTGCCCAAGAGTCCTACCTTGGCCGCCGGCTCCCTCCTGACTCTCGTCTCCCCTGCTCTGGGCGGGTTCCGGGGCAGGCTGGGGCTGGGTGCCGCTCTCCATGTCTGCAGCGGCTCTGGGGCAGGTGTCCCGGGGTTCGTGGGTGTCTCAGAGTGACCCTGCTGTGCACGCGGCTCTGGGGCTAGCACCAGGAAGGTCACCGCTCGGCTCCATGTGAGTGGCAGCCGCGGCCTGTCCCTCTCTCTCGCTCTCTCCGGCGCACGCACCGCACTCACACACACACAAAGCCTGGAAGTGCTGCTCCTCCCGCGCCTGCGTCCCGGCTCTGCTGCTCACACTGCATGCAGGCCCTGGGCAGGAATCGCACGCACTGGAGCGAAATTCAGGGAAAGGATGCCCCCCAGCCGGCGGGAGCCACCTCCATGGGCATGTCCGTAAACTGCATGCTCTGATGGTCGGTGATCGACGTGCTGACCTGCAATCATACCACTGCTGTGTTTGGCTGATGTCTGCGTTGGCGCCCACGTCTGAACTGGAGATTCAAACGCCCGGTGTCTTCATTTGATCTTCAAGCAACAAAAACTTGCGGATCAGAGCCTAGTAAGGCAGGACAGCAGCAAGCACGGCCCGGCCGGACCAGATTCGGGGGCGTTCCCGGCTTTTGGCTGACGTCGCGTGACGTCGGCAAAAGCCCCCGAATCTGGTCCGGCCATGACGGACGCCTCTCTGTTCCAATGGCTAGCCTCCATTTATGGAGCTAGCCAATGATCAGAGGGGCGTATTCAAGGCACTCATACTAGAAACTACAGATTTCTCTGGAGGCGGAGCTTACAGCTCCGTTCCCCAGCGAAACCTAAAAAGGTTTGTGTTAAAGACTCGTCTCAGGTTGTTTTGAGCCCTGTCGAGAGCAGTGAAGGTAGAGACGTATTTACCAATCTCTTTGATTATATCCTCTCCGAAAAGAAGGCCTTTAGGGTTTTGGGAGGGTTCCTTCTCTGCCATATCCCCTAATTTAGGATTAATTTTGTTTAAAATGGACCTTCTTCTTTCAATGTTTAAACTGGCATTAGCATTGCCAAGGAGAACAAGGGCTCTTTGGCTCCATCCTCGAACGAGGTCAACGTTCAAGGGGGTAGATGAGAGATGGGATTGTTCGGCCATATCCAAAATTCTAACTAGAGGTCCTAAGACGTCTAAAAGACGGTCTTGGCAGCCTTTAAGAGCTCTCTCCAGTCCTTTTCTAGGGTCTCGCCCTAATTTAAAGAGGAATTTGATAAGGTCTGGATCTAGGTTTGGAGTTTGGCAGACCCTCTCCTCAATGGTAGGTTTGGGGGATTCAGATCTCATTGTGTTTCTAGTATTTCTATCCAAAAGGTTTCTCAACCAACGTGTGACAAACTGGGAAACGTGTTCCTGTGGAAATCACTTTGAGCTATTAGGGTGAGAGATGTTTAAGGGAGAGAACATTTCTTCTCCAATAGGGTTCAAAATAGTATTTTTAGAGGTTGGCTCGGGATCAGGTTGAGAATTGAAGTCTTGTTGAACTTCATCTAGGTCAAAGACAAATTCTTCGGAGGGGTCTTTTGAGGAGTTGTCATCAAAGGAGGAGGAAGAGGAGTCAAAACCAGAGTTCTATTTGGGGTTAGCACTATTCCAAAGTGTGCCGCGAGGGACACCGTACATATTTGTGCCGCCATGGACACCGATCAAGGGAGTGTCCCGAGGGACATCAGGTTCAAGTGGGGCGCGATGGCCCTCCATCCAAGTTGAGGTGCTAGGACCTCCCGTACAATGAGAGGCGCTAGGGCCTGTAGTGCTTTCACAATATTTAGTTTTTCTGGGTCTCTTGCCGTGAATAGGAGGGGGGTCTTGGGAATGACACGGTCTTTTAGAGAGCATGACTTCTTTGAGAGAGGACATCATACAGGATTTAATCTCTTGTTGAAGGAATTTCTTCAAAGAATTGCCAATAGGTGCAGGTGAGCTTGCCATGGCGTCATCAGAATTCATGTCAGACATGGTGTAGAAAGAATTAAGAGGAAAATAAAATGATATTAACCAGGTAAGTAATGGAGACTTCCCCTTTCTCAATAAAGAGTCCACCTCTCTTTCTCCTCCTTTTTTTTTTTTTTTAAGTAAGTTCAAAATCTAAGGATACTCTTTATTTTTTATTTTAGTTTATTTGTGCAGGGTAGGGTGTGTAGGTTATAAGAAAGTTGGGTATCAATAGTGTATTTAGTATTAAAAATACCCACTAGGGAAGTAATGAACCTATTCAAATCTCCATTAACATTAATAGTCAATTTTATGTAATTATTGTTAAATTGGCAGGTATTATTGGCTAATAAACGTCCCTGAAACGGAAAGCTGGGTAAAAGGGGGGGAACATAAGGAAGGTAAAGGACGACCGAAATTGGAAGTCCATGGGAGGAGGGTGGGAGTGGGAGTAAGAAACCGGCACTACCACCAGGGGAGAAACAAGAAAGTGTGAAAAACTTCTAAAAGGGCAGAGTCGACTTTTGAAGGGACGAAGAAAGGAGTAAGTAAGGCAACATATTCATAGTGAAACATTTAGAAATGGACGTTTTATCAACATATTGGCAATAAAAAACCTTTGGAATCATAAATATATGAGAGATAAAGCATCATATTAGCATCATATTAGCAGTAAGACATTCAGAATTATCATAAAACTTTAAATATAATCCAAAATTGTTGAAAGTAAAGAGAGAAAGGAAGTAGTGACTTATCTGCTGGCGAGCCGCTTTTAAAAGAGGCAGATCATATCCTGGATACATCCTTTGTTCACTGTTAACTCTAGAACTTATCCTTTATGATGTAGTGCGGCTGTGTGAGTTGCTATTAAAGGATAATGCATAATGTAGCCTCCGGTCTTGTAATGAAATCACGCGAGGACCCGGCTTCCCCGCCGGTCAAGTCTTCAGATTTCAGGGGGGTATATCTTTGCCCCCGAGTGACGGATTTCACCCGGGCTGCCCCACCGGGCGTCGCTTCTGCTCCCGTGCCGGGGAGTGGGGCGAGGGCTCAGGACATACTGCAGGATGCGGGGTAGGGATTGGCAGTCAGCGGAGCCGATGCCCTACGCCGTCATCTTGGTCGCCGGCTAGGCTCCTCCCCTAGAGCTGCTATTTTTAAACGAGTTGTAGTTCCATGAGAGTAGTTAACCCAGGTTGAAAAGCTGCACTGTGATGCAGATCTGCAGCGGGCGTGCCGCTGGCATGCCAAAGGCGGTCTGTGCCCGACCAGGGCCAGAAACTATTCACCTCAAAATGCAGATTACGTACACATCAGGTATAATCCCCCAAACTAAGCTGCAGGACAATTTTGCTGGTGCTTAAATCCCCAACAGTCTGCACCTCATGCAGTCTAAAGTGAAGTTTTCAGGTATTGTCGGACAGGACCATTAAATGCTATACGTTCACCCCACATATTACAAATATCTACTGAATTGTAGATCTTTTCTCAAGCACAATATTGAGCAGTGTTTTTTTTGTTTTTTTTAAATAGCAACAGCGTCCAGACGCCATGTTCCTTACGAAAACATGGATATCGACCATTTCCACCCCAGACTTGGTTTTAACCCTTCTCCCGTGATACTCTATAGGTTACCAAAATAGAGAAGACTGACGTGGAGCAGGGGTGGTGATTTTAATAGTCGTCTCCTTTTCTCCTATCACAATACCGGGTTGTGAAACCGTTCAATTGTCAGTCAAGTTAGGTCCTACGTTTACATTCTCTGGTATCATATACTGCCCCCCCACGGACAGCCTCACATTTCATTGCAGCGCTACCAGATATTTTAGAGGAATGTAGCCTGCACACAGCTAATCTCACCTTGTTAGGTGCTTCGAATATGCACTTTGAACCTAGTCGATGTGAAAAGGCAAGAGCTCTGTCTCACAACTTGGAAGCCTTACTTTTATGCCAAATGGTAAACAAGCATTTGCAATGCAATAGGTCTCGCATTAGGAAAGTTTGAGCTATTGGTATTGTAAATGACAAATTTTTCATTTATGTGTTGGTTTTGAAAATAGCTAAATTAATAGCTTTGTCATTTACAATGCCAATAGTTTTAACTTTTGGAAATGTGACACCTATAGCATTTGTAATGAAATATGTGTAGTAGTTACGTGACTTAGATGTATTGATATTACAAATAACAATGGCTTTTATTTTTTTAATAATTAGTATTTAAATAAAAGCTATTGTAATTTATAATGGCAATAGCTTTTTGTAAATAATTTTTGTGAAGATTATGTTAATACTGTTTTAAAGCCTATAAAAACATCAGATGTCACTTAAAGTTATACTTTTATCTTGCTAGTTTAATGTGAGGTTGCTGTGGCGCTTATTAAGACGTAATCTGCTCAACCCTTAGTTAAAAAGTAAGATAGTGGATTAACACGTCATTAATACAAATATTGTGATTGATCATCATATTTTCTCATGATGCATTTTGATTACAATTGTTGTGAAACTTCAAAATGTATTTTTTCGAAATGAATTAAAATTGGTTAAAAATGTCTAAGAACGGTCATACTTTCTGTGTGTGAGCTACTGCGTGTGTATGTGAGGAGTGAATGGGTGCATGTGTGTAAAAGGATGTGTGTGCAACTGAATGTGTATCTGTGAATGAGTTCTTTTTTTCTGTTAGGATTGTGACATTGAGATGCAGGTCCGTAAAATGTTACCCAAATGTTATGCAGCACTTGATATTCATTCATGGCATTTAGGAAATGGAATGACTGTTTACAGGCCTGAAATGCAATACTTCAAAGTTTACAGAAAGCTTCCCTGGCCATTTGTGTGAATGACGGTGGATCAATAGAAACTCGGTCGTGACTGAGGTCCAGGCGGGGCATTTGGATAGAATTTAGCGTTTCCATAGGTACCAGCTTTTGACACTGTTGGCACCAAAGTGTCGCTGGTTTCATCTTTGCGTTTACATGTGGCAGCATTCTCCAAGTCCTAGTGAAACCTGACATGCAAAAGTTGAATTTAAGTTCACAATTGGTGTATGATGCAAAGAACCAATTACACATGAGTTATGGATTTTGGATTGTCTCATTGGCATGTTTGCCCACTTATCCCCAGACAGAGGCATGCACCCATAAGTCAAACACTTCAGCCACCGGTTACACACCTCACACAGCCTGCACGCCACAGGGAGCCACCACGCTCCGGGCATTAGTGAGGCCTCTCACACGTGGCCCACAGAAGAGTGTAAGTTTGTTTAAGAAGAGATAAGCGGCCCTCACCTGAACTGGAGCTGCCGGTCTTCGGTTTGGGGTTCTGGCGGGACTCCTTCATCCACGGGAAGATCTGCTTGGAGGCGGTGGGTGAGGCCAGGCCGCCGGAGGCCTTCGTGGAGGAGGCCGGGCTGCCGCCGGCATGCTGTGGCGGGGAGACGGAGGGCGGTGGCCCCGGCTCCTGCGGGGGCTGGAGCTGGTCCTGTGGCTCCGGGAGGTGCACGGACTGCTGCTGGCTGGCCGGGCCCCCCAGGCCCCTCATACAACTCTCGCTGACGTTATTGGCCTTGTGGTGGGGCAGGGGGCCGCCGGGGGACTGCAGGGAGCAGGCCGGCCGGTGGTACTCGCTCTCCGCGAGCGGGGAGGGCTGGGGGTACTGCGGCTGAGCACCATTGTAAGCGAAACCATTTGCTCCCTGGTAGGGGTAACCACCGTAGACTGCAGCGCTGTCGTAGTAAGTCGCCTTTTGCATTTCGTTGTTTCCCAATATTTATTTCAGAAACTGACAGGGTCTTGACACCCGTGAAGAGTAACATTGGCACCTCTCGGTTACGTGGTCTCGCTGGTGCTGGAGGCCGTCGCGGGCCCAGCGCCCGCGCTCCCCAGGGCCGCCCCTCCCACTGGCGGGGGCTGCAAGCCGCGCGGGCCGAAGAGGCGTGCGCCGTGTCCGCCATAGGATCGTTGTCAATGCCCGCACGTGTTTACATAAAGCTTCGCTTGTTTTGTTGAATGAAGACCTGGTGACACCCCTCCGTTTGCGTTTCAACTTATCAGCATGCTGGGAAGTGATAGGGCGCCGCCGCGCTGCCCGCGGCGACCCGGAAGCTTTTGGCCGGCCGGCCGGCCAATCCGCTAGCGGCCGACCGGAAGTCCCGCCTCCAGAGGTCCAGCGCATGGAGCGCCCTGCCGGTCCGGAGTAGCCCGGGTCCCCAGGAGGGGGCCGGGGAGAAGGAGGAGTGTGGCGCCTGTTGCGGGGCTCCTCTGACCTGAGGGAGCCCCGATTTCAAAGAGGAGACGCGAGGAGCGGAGCGCGAGAGGAGCCCCGCCGGAAGAGCGCAGTCGGTGAGTGGGGCCCAGGGCTGATGTCAAGTGCGTGCGTGCCTGTGTGTATGCCTGTGGGGGAGGGGAGGGGAGGGAAGGAGGGGGGGTGTGAGCGCGCGTGTGTGCACGAGGGAATGTGTGTGCGCATGCGTGACTGTGTGTGATTGAGAGAGAATGCGAGGCGGGGGATAGTGAGCCGTGTGCCTGTATGTGTGCCGTGTGCATGCGCGCGCCTGTGTGAGTGTGTGTGTGAGTGCGTGCGTGCATGCAGAGGGGTGAGGGCTGCCTGTGTCTGTGTGAGAGCCAGGGCTTGCACCGCCCATGCGCAGCTATCAGACGCGCGCTCCCGAGGTGAAATCTGACAATGGGAAAGCGCGCGTCTGATAGCTGTCCACTCTCCTAAATACGAGCAGCATAAGTTGTCGAGCTGATGCATTCATGCTTCGCATGAATGCCACATCAGCTCGACCTAAAAACACCACTCACACTA